>NW_024395977.1:22130009-22219571 GCF_016617805.1 Bactrocera tryoni
GTACTCAGTCCGAAGTAGCACCTGTTAGCAAAGCAATCCCGCGTTGGATTTCCAGGCTGGCATTGTTGGTGGTGTTAATGCTGGTTCTCTAAATAGACGAAATTATCTACAACTTCAAAGTTATGACTGTCAACAGTGACGTGAGAGCCAAGTCGCGAGTGCAACGACTGTTTGTTTGATGACAGGAGATATTTCGTCTTGCCCTCGTTCACTGCCAGACCCATTTTCTGTGCTTCCTTGTCCAGCCTGGAGAAAGCAGAACTAACGGCGCGGGTGTTGAGGCCGATGATATCAATATCGTCGGCATACGCAAGCAGCTGTACACTCTTATTGAAGATGGTACCTTCTCTGTTTAGTCCTGCAGCTCGAACTATTTTCTCCAGAAGCAGGTTGAAGAAGTGGCACGATAGGGAGTCGCCTTGTCTGCCGCCGCATTTTTTCGTAGAATTTTCGAGCATTACCCCTGTCGGCCAGCTTATCAAGCTCTTCGTACTCACGCATTTCAGCCTCTTTCTTCTTCGTCTGCAAATGCGTCTCGCTTCCCTCTTCAACTCTCGGTATCTATCCCATCCCGCACGTGTAGTCGTTGATCGTAACGTTGCGAGGTAGGCAGCCTGTTTTCTCTCCGCTACGACACGGCACTCCTCGTCGTACCAGCTGTTCTTTTGCACTTTCCGAAAACCAATGGTTTCGGTTGCAGCTGTACGGAATTTGAAATGCCGTCCCACAGTTCCCTTATACCGAGTTGTTGACGAGTGCTCTCAGAGAGCAGGAGTGCAAGCCGAGTAGAAAATCGTTCGGCTGTCTGTTGTGATTGCAGCATCTCGACGTCGAACCTTCCTTGTGTTTGTTGGCGTGCGGATGGAGTCATGAATAGAAGTTCACGCAAGTGAGGAAAGTTCTCTGATCGCCATTCACTTGGGAGTGGCCAGAAACGATTCTTTTACACATGGCTCAAGCAGCTCACTACTTCCGGTATTTGACCAAGTAACCTCTGGGTAGCCTAAGAACATCCGTTCGAAGGCGAGCTAATGTGAGAAGGCGAAACATCCCCTGCATAGGGTTGTGCGCTGGGTTTGGGACCCGCCACGTAAAAAAACACCCCCATTGAAAAGGAATATACTTGTCTGATCTGTAAAATTTACCAAAATTCATGAAGCAATTTTTGTGGAAATATTAATTCTTTATTTACAAAAGAGGCATTGCAGCGGTTTTTTATACCACAGTTATACTTTCTACCTACCCATCGAACTACTTGTATGTTTAGTTCGTACCAGAGAGCTGCAACGAATATGATAAAATCAGAACAAACAGTCGTGCCAAAAACACAATCAAATCAATTCCAGTTTAGCATAGACAACATTGTTAATCAATTCAGTAGCCGCCAGTGTCAACTGACCCGTTGCAACACGAACAATCACGATCGTGTAAGCGGTATGGCTGGCTTCGGTTGCAATCATATCATGTCAGTTCATGGCGTTGCGACGATTGTTTGATTTGAAGTGAAACTTTGGGTAAACTATAAGTAAATCTACGAGTAAATCTATGGGTAAATCTATGAACACAGCAAACAACAACAATTTTCTGCTGGACTGATTTGAATCATGTGTGGCAAAAAATGTATCAGCTTAGAAAATGTGAGCATGTTACAAATTTTCGATGCGTAAACAATGGAAATTCCGTCGAGTACGTACATACATATATACATACATTTCTTGTATGTATGTATGAAATTTCCATTATACATATATCATATGTATATACATACATACATGTATATACAAACATATGAATTTAAAATAGAACAAAAGTGCACTACATAGTAAATCAGTGTTTAGGGGACGATATACAAACCAAACTCTGTCGATCATTTCAATCATTGAAGCATGAGTTTGCATCACTTCGGGTATTTTCTGCTGATACGAACGTTCATAAACAAATCAAGTATAAGCTGATCGCTATTGATTCAAAGTTGTTCTCTCTCGCTCATTTGAAGACAAACAGTTCGCTTCGTGTACATGAACTGAACTGACAGAATCAGACAGAGTAACGGATCAGTACTTAAGTATAAACAAAAATTTATTACTCGTTGCAGTTCTCTGGTTCGTACCTACTTTAGTACCTAGGTTTTTTTTTTGTTCCTACCTAACAGTTAATTATAGTTTTAAAACATGATAATGATGTTTAAAAAATTAGTGCTCCATTATTATTAATATATAATAAAATATGCGTCTGGAAAAATTAGGGATTTAATTATTTTATGGCAAATTAAAAAAAAAAAAATATTTTTGTTTCTTATTCTTATGTTACTTATTCTTAAAATAATCAACTTGTTGTCTCAGTTAATTACATGTCATACCTTACTACTTTTATTGAAAGCTCAAATTGGAAAGTAATTAATAACCGATTTGCTTAGAATATATTATTTGCATAGTGGTTAGTTCTGATTACAATATAGAAAAAATACTGTAGAATATTAATTAGGTCCGTTACACTTACAAACTATATTACATTGCGGAGAAAATTGGTTTGCTATTTAATAAAAAACGTCATTCATGTCAAATTTTGTGGCAGTCCGACCTTAACAATTCTTTTGAAGATTAAAGCGATATCTTGGACAATAATCCATGCTAAATTTCATGAAAATTTCTTGTCACATAAGAACTTAATTTTGATTTTTCAGTTTTTATGGCAGGATTTGTTATCCGACCTGCCAAATTTCTTTAACTATTGTATTATACATTATCTGAAAATTTTTTTCTGAGATTATATAATTACTTTAAGCAGTAATCCATGTCAAATTTCATGAAGATACCACGTCAAATGCGGAAGTGTTCCATACAAGTCCCTGATTCCGATCGTTCGGTTTGTAGGGCAGCTATATACTATAGTTAACCGATCTGAACAAATTCTTCCGATATTACAATATTTCTACGAACAATAACTCGTATCAAATTTCGTGAAGATATATCGTCAAATGTGAAAGTTTTCCATACAATAACTTGATTTCAATCATTCAGTTTGTATTGCAGCTATATGCTATAGTTAACCAATCTGAACAATTTCTTCCGATATTACATTATTTTTATGAACAAACGCTCATACCAAATTTCGTGAAGATATATCGTCAAATGTGAAAGTTTTCCATACAAGAACTTGATTCCGATCATTCAGTTTGTATGGCAGCTATAAGTTATAGTGGTCCGTTATCGGCAGTTCCGACAGCAGCTTCTTGAAGAGAAAATGAAGTTTGCAAAATTTCAAAACGATATCTTAAAAACTGAGGGACTAGATATATTTATATATATGTCCAAAAAGGACACAATCTTACACCGCAGCAAAAAAAAGTTAGACTCGAAAGAGCGAAGGAGTTGTTACACTTGCACGAACGTGGCGAATTTCCGAACATTGTGTTTTCTGATGAGAAGAATTTCCCTATTGAGCAATTCATAAACTCTCAAAATGACCGTGTTTGCTTGACCGAACGCACGTACGAGAATTTACGTATAGTACGTATAGTGTAAATGAAATTAAATTAAAAAAATAAAAAATATTTCACTTCCTTACATTTCGAGCACATTTTGTAAACCTCACAACTTTCAAATGAATTTGTCTATAGTTGAATGTGTTTAATATTTTTGATAATTAGCTGTCAATAGCTTATTATTAATTAAAAAAGTGCTATACCGCCGCAAAAAGTACCTCTATAAAGTATTGTCAAATATGCACAAGACTTGAAAATTTTGGGTGGTAAGCTTTGCGTGGCCACGAGTGCATAAATGTATATATATATATATATAAACAATAACAATATAATAATTATATGATGGCATAAATATTTCAGAAAAATAAAAAAAAGGAAATAAAAACGATAAACGCGTATTTTAATAATTAAATCGTTAAATAGGAAATAAAAACTCTTATTTACGTAAAAGAGTTTTCGGTTTTTTATATTTATCAGTTTACACTGAAAAATATATTTTACTATTATTAATTGTTATTATTACTAAATGAGCAGATACTCTAAAGATTTTAAATCTAGTCAATTTTTAAAAATTCCGAAATTGACTTCTGATGATAAGAGTCCAAGTACACCTGCAGAAGGTACACGCTCAAAACAAGGTGCTACAAAGCAAAAAAGTGGGAAAGCTATTTCTTACGCTTAATTCATTTCTGAGAGTGACAGCTTAATAAGATACTAAACTCGATTTTCATCTTCACCGATTCAAGATAACTCTGAATCAGTGCTAGAAATTAAAAATAAAAATATGGACAATTTTTGGACACGTCTCCTAGTTGCATATGACGCAATAGTAGAAACTGATGACTAAAACCTATTAGAAAATTGCAAATCCTCGGCTTACGCCAAAAGCCAAGATCTCTGATCAATTAAAATTAACGAAGTCAAATCCACCTACTTCTCAACTGAGAGTAGAGCTGCCATAAACACTAGCCCAAGAAGTAAGTTCAGGCATTCACCTCAAAGTACCAATAATAAATAATAATAAATATTTCATGGAGGTTATGAACAATGGCCGTTCTTACATGATTTGTTTACGGCCATGTACAAAAACCATCATAAATTATCACAAGCGCAAAAATTGTATCAACTCCGATTCAAAACAAAAGGTCAAACAGCCGTAATAGTTAAACAGTTAGTATTAAGTAGGGTGGGTCGATTCCGGACTTTTTTCGATTCGGGATTTCTAATAGTGCGGAAAAGTGGCGTTAGTACTTCCTGATTCCAATGCAACTTTTTGTTTTGAGATCGGATTGCATCTTCAACCCCAACTCCGGCCTTGAAATTTCGGAAATTCGCCTAAAATCGTGATATTGTCTACGTAGCGCCTGAAATACGCATTTCATGGCAAAATGTATAAAACAAAAGTTATTTGTCACGTCATTTTCTACCGGAATGGTATATGTGATCATGGCCCTAGGACGAACCGTTCCCGAGATACGAGCGAAAATGAGGCGCGCCAGAGCGCAAGGTGAAAATCGGCTTGCGGCCACACTTCTGGACGTTGATTTCGCCGAGTGCTATCACTCACATTCATTCACCTACGCCAAAGGACACGTTCGGATAGGTCTCCACACAAATATTTTTTCATCGACACGTTCGAACTGGTCTCCACATAAATATTTTTTTATCGAGCTCCTTCACTCTTGTCGTTGATTTCGCCGAGTGCTACATACGTCATGCGAACTATGAACAGGAGGGCATAAACTCAAATATTGCGATAAGTTTAAACAATTTAATATTAACGAAAGGAACATTTTTGTCAGATCAGAAAGACTCTGTACAATTTGCTTGTCCCATGCACACAATCATAATAATTGCGAAAGCAAATGCAATTGAGTATATTGCCACAAAAGGCATCATTCAATGTTACTCTCTCTCCCAACACACCCCAAAGGATCGCTTTCTCAAAAAGATCCACGGGCTTAGGTGCAAACGCAACTCCCGAAACTTGCCAAGAGACAACGAGGTTGCTCAAAGGTATTAAAAACTCAAACACTACACAGCGAAAATCAAAGTAGGATACTACTACCCACAGCATTTGTCTCCATCGAACATCGAGAAGAACTGTTTAAGCTAAGGGCCCAAATAGACTAATAAAAATATACAATGAATACCTTAACTCACAATTAAGGAAATTTTGGGAGTTAGAAGAACTCCCTCCCATTTCAATTACAACGCCAGAAGTATAGTGAAGACTTTTACAAAGCCACAAATACTAGATCAGGAAATGGTCGCTATGTCGTACGATTACCACTTAAACAAAAAAGAAACCTACTTAGAAAAGGAGAACTCAAATCAGAATATGATGGTGTGTTAGAAGAATACCTCCTTTTGAATCACATGGAAGAAGTAAGTCCGAGGGAAAAAATCCTCAACGACAAATATTACTCCTTTCACTTGCCACATCATGCAGTAGTGAAGCAAGAGACGAAAAAAACAAAGGTTTGTTGTCTTCAATGACTCAAGATCCACTAGCTCGCTGAATTCCCTAAATGATATCCAATTTACGGGACTCACGCTCCAACCTGATTTAATGCTACTTATTTTAAACAGGCGTATATTCAAATACGTATTCAACGGGAACGTCGACCAAATGTGTAGACAAATAGTCGTACATAAAGACGATCAAGATTTTCTGCGAATTATTTTCTTAAAACCCCAATAGTCCCCTACGCGACTACAAGCTAAAAAACAGTGACCTTTAGCGTTAACTGTGTCCCATACTTAGCCATTCGAACACTCCATGAATAGTCTCAGAACACCAAGTCAGAATTTCCTCTGGCAACGGAAGTGTTAAAAACTCAAACGTATGTAGATGATATTCTGCCTGGAAGTCGCAGTTTTCCACAAGCATACGAATCATTATCACAGATAATACAAGCCTTCAAATCCGCAGGGTTCTCATTAAAAAAATTACGGCAAATCACCCAAATATATTAAAAAATATTAAAAAATATACCAAACGAAAATTTATTGGACACTATCTTCCTTATATTCGAAAAGGAAAGTACAACTATATCGGACAAGTTTTCATACACGACAGAGTCCATATCTGCATTATCCGCCATAACAAAGAGACAAATTTTATCCTCAATGGCAAAACCTTTCGACCCCGGAGGATGGCTTTTGCCAATTATGATACAAGCGAAAATCCTGATCCAAGATCTATGGCTAGACGGAACCGACAAGGACGAACATGTGAATCCTCTTCGCTTAGAAAAATGGTCCCAGTTCGCTAACATTCTGATTTACATTTCGCATAAACAAATTCCACAGTGGGTAAACTATTCCCCCAAAATACAAAGTGGAAATGCTTGGCTTCTGCGACGCCTCTGAAAAAGCATATTGTGCCACTATCTATGTGTACGCAGAAAGCGATACCGCAACTACAAACCACCTGCTAGATACAAGAGAAAAAGTTGCGCCTTTAAAAACGCTAAGTCTACCACGAATGGAACTCTATGGTGCTCTACTACTCGCAAAACTTGTTTCTATTATACAGACCCGCTTAAACATCGCGAAATACAAATTATACCTATATTCTGATTCCGAAATAGTTCTAACCTGGTTAGAAAAGCCACCGCACGCGTGGAAAACATATATTTCTAATCGAACGTCGCAAATACTTGACCTAGTGGGATCAGCCACATGGCAGCAAGTAGCCAGTGCTGACAATATTGCCGATCTAAGTACAAACGGGTGCAAACCCCTGCATCTCGCTACCACCACGCTCTGGTGGGATGACCCTCGATGGTAAACAAAATCCACCGATTATTAGCCACAATCGCCAATGCGTAACATAATTGCCCCAGAAAGTCGAAAAATCTACACTTATCACACAATATTGGATGATAATGACATCCTTGAACGATTTTCATCGTCCCCCTGAGTCCTCAGAGTAGTTGCTTATATGCTCAAGTTCATAAAGCGGCTTAAACTTAAAGTTAAAGAAGAAACTTCCCCCAATGCGATACATTGACGCACCAAGACTTACAAAAAGCAACGGTCGCTCTTATCGCATCAACCCAAACGCGCTACTTCAGCCGACATATCTTTATTAAGATAATCGAAGTCGATTGACGAAAAACGCTCACTCTTAGTTCTAAACCCATTTCTAGACACGAAAGGTCATCTTTGTGTCAATGCACTGTGGCAGATTTTCCTGAAAAGCTGCCCAAAACGAATTTTCTAGTTTGAGATTAAATCCGCCGAAAAAAGTGGCACATTGTCATCAGAGTCAATTAAACTATCAAATTCTAGGACAGAATTGAGTGCAGAGTCGATATCACATACCTCAGACGTGAGCTCAAATGTAGATGACGATTCTACATCTAGATACATTGTAATAACGGTAGCTTACAACTTACATATTACTTTGTAAAATAAAAATATTTACATGAACCACATGATTTTTTTCTCTACTTTTATTTACCACTTACTCATTCAAATACATAAATTAAGTTTTAATTAAATAGCTCCTTTTACATCGAATCAAGATATAATAGAAATTCGGTATGTTTCGTTTTATATTTTAAGAAGATACTATTTTCTTCAAACAAACTTACGGAAAAATCACGTACGCGATGTTTGGGTCGAATTGGAACATGTACTTTAAATTTCAAGAGTACACGTGCGCCATTTTGTAACCGCCGTTTTTAATTTCGAAAAAATAATGCCATATTTGAAATTAGCAACCAAAAACTACTATACACGAAGTTTCGTTGCGATCGGAGGACTTTTCGAGATATGGCCAGCTTTTTTGGAAAATCGGCCACAGGGCAATGGTCGGATTGTTAACTCAAGACTAACAACGTCCGGTGTGTTTAATGTGGGTACCTGCTGACGACAGCCTTACTCCACGGAGCTCAAAAGTACAGCGGATCAAATCAATGCGTTGGTCTTATCTTCTTCTTAATTGGCGTAGACACCGCTTTCGCGATTATAGCCGAGTTAACAACAGCGCGCCAGTCGTTTCTTCTTTTCGCTACGTGGCGCCAATTGGATATTCCAAGAGAAGCCAGGTCCTTCTCCACTTGGTCCTTCCAACGGAGTGGAGGTCTTCCTCTTCCTTTGCTTCCCCCGGCGGGTACTGCGTCGAATACTTTCAGAGCTGGAGTGTTTTCATCCATCCGGACAACATGACCTAGCCAGCGTAGCCGCTGTCTTTTAATTCGCTGAACTATGTCAAAGTCGTCGTATATCTCGTACAGCTCATCGCCTTCGCCTTCGCCTGGCGTTGTGCGTTCACTGCCATTCAGCAGGCTGGAGAAGTGTTCTCTCCATAATTTAAGTATGCTCTGGGCATCGGTCAGTAGATCACTTTTGGGGGTTCTACAAGAGTATGCTCCGGTCTTGAAACCTTCTGTAAGCCGCCGCATTTTTTCGTAGAATTTTCGAGCATTACCCCTGTCGGCCAGCTTATCAAGCTCTTCCTACTCACGCATTTCAGCCTCTTTTCTGTCTACAAATGCGTCTCGCTTCCCTTTTCAACTCTCGGTATCTATCCCATCCCGCACGTTTTGTGGTCGATCGAAATGTTGCGAGGTTGGCAGCCTGTTTTCTCTCCGCTGCGACACGGCACTCCTCGTCGTACCAGCCGTTCTTTTGCTCTTTCCGAAAACCAATGGTTTCGGTTGCAGCTGTACGTAAGGAGCTTGAAATGCCGTCCCACAGTTCCCTTATACCGAGGTGTTGACTAGTGCTCTCAGAGAGCAGGAGTGCAAGCCGAG
Organism: Bactrocera tryoni; assembly: GCF_016617805.1. Taxonomy (NCBI): domain Eukaryota; kingdom Metazoa; phylum Arthropoda; class Insecta; order Diptera; family Tephritidae; genus Bactrocera; species Bactrocera tryoni. Next base: position 22,139,262 of record NW_024395977.1, read on the forward strand.
TAGAAAATCGTTCGGCTGTCTGTTGTGATTGCAGCTTCTTGACGTTGAACCTTCCTTGTGTTTGGTGGCGTGCATTTTTTGCTGCACAGAGGCAGGTGCGAATCTTGGCTGCAACAAGAAGTGGTCTGAGTCGATGTTAGGACCTCGGAGCGCACGCACATCTAAAACACTGGAGACGTGTCTTCCGTCTATCACAACGTGATCGATCTGGTTGGTGGTTTTTCGATCCGGAGACAGCCAGGTAGCTTGATGAATCTTTTTATGCTGGAATCTAGTACTACAGATAACCATATTTCGGGCCCCGGCGAAGTCAATCAGCCTCAACCCATTTGGGGTTGTTTCGTCGTGGAGGCTGAATTTACCGACCGTAGTGCCAAATATACCTTCTTTGCCCACCCTGGCGTTAAAGTCGCCAAGCACGATTTTGACATCGTGGCGGGGGCAGCTCTCATAAGCGCGCTCCAAGCGCTCATAGAAGGCATCTTTGGTCACATCGTCCTTCTCTTCCGCCGGGGCGTGGGCGGAAATCAGCGATATGTTGAAGAACCTCGCTTTGGTGCGGATTGTGGCTAGACGTTCATTCACCGGAGTGAATGATAGCACTCGGAAACTTGCGCTCCTTTATATGGCCACTGTAGTAAATGCCACAAGGACCTACTCGTCTCTGTCCTTGTCCCGTCCATCGCATTTCTTGGACGGCGGTGATGTCAGCCTTTATTTTCGCGAGGACATCAACCAGCTGGGCAGCGGCTCCTTCCCAATTAAGGGTCCGGACATTCCAGGTGCATGCCCTCAAATCGTAGTTCTTATTTCGTTTGCAATGGTCGTCATCAAAAGGGGAGTCTCTCATCCGAGGCTGTCGTTTAGATTTCATTGGGGGTCTTTTTACGTGGCGGGTCCCAAACCCAGCGCACAACGCTATGTAGGGGATGTTTCGCCTTCTCACATTAGCTCGAACGGATGTTCTTAGGCTACCCAGAGGATACTTAGTCAAAGACCGGGGGTAGTGAGCTGCTTGAGCCATGTGTAAAAGAATCTTTCTTGCCACTCCCAAGTAAATGACGATCAGAGAACTTTGCTCACTTGCGTGAACTTCTACACATAACTCCATCCTCCAGCGCCCTGAAAATGCCAAGCATTTTCAGTACCAATTGGCAGTGTGGAATGGACACACTAACCACCTTGGTAGAGTTCGAGGCCCACCTAAAACCTCTGCCGTGCTTTGGGTCCGGCACCCGGTTGCAATGCAACTCCACATTCAACTGACAAAGCCAGTTCTTCCCGCATTTGGGCTTTAACCACAATCACCACGATACTTTGTTCCGGTGTGTGTTGTTTGTTTGGATAATGCACCGTTTCATCGATCAACGCTTGTGACCTATTATTTGATCAAAACTCACATGTTAACCATTAACCTTCCTTAATTGCTTACTTCAGCTTTGTGGAGCCAACAAAAACAACGCCTGGCAACAAAAATTTAACGCCGATGATGAGTCATCGCAGCGATCAGCTGAAATGGGAATTAAGCAAAGCAGTCAGCAGAAGCAGCAGTAAACAGCAATCGGGCCACAACAAATGCGCTAACAGCAACCACTATGCAGGTACCAGCAAGGAAAGCAAAATGAAAGCTGACCAAGCAAAAAAGAGCAATCAGTTCAAACTGGTGGTAAAAATAAAATCGAGTCAAATTAAATAAGCTGTGAATACCAAAAAATTTCAATCGGACAGAAACAGATTGGCTTACTGAGCAAAGAGCTTGGTGATGATGCAAAGAGAATCACCACAGTCGTAAATGCCAAACACCCTATAAATCTATTTGCGGGAGCGTAACAAAATACCAGATTTAATTGTTTTTGGTGTAATCAAAAATATAGAAAAATCGCATATAACAGTTGACATGAGTACTGATCTATCTCCTGTGCTAATACAGATATGTGAACAACCCATATTCGTTGATTCAAAAATGCGTCTAACATCTTATAAAACGAACTGGTTAAAATATAAAAAATATGTAAATACTACTCCAACTCCAACTTACCTATACGAGACTTAGGTAGAAATTGGAAGTGAACGAGGAAAAGGCCTATTGTTTTGCAAATCACCTAGAAAAGATATTTCAACATTATTGCCCAAAGTACAACTATGAGCTGTCAATCTTACCTAACACAGCTAACAAGTCGCTCGAGTCTTTTAAGATATTAACTTCTGAAATTATTAAAATTAAAAAAGAACTTAATTTAAGAAAGTCGTCAGGAATTAATAATATTACCCCAAAAATGTTAATTGAGTTACCAACTATTGCTGTAGAGGTAGGTAAGTCGCAGATTATGTTCGTAGAAAAACATAGGAAAGACTTAACACAGCCGTCTTACTGCAGACAAATCAGTCTTCTACCCTGCCTTTGTAAAATATCAAAGATGTTTCCTAATAGCACGAAGGAGTAAGTAGATAGAATTACAAATGAAATAAAAATAGCATTTGAGCACAGAGTTCTGTTCAGCTATATTTCTAGACGTGACTCAGGCGTTTGATAAGGTATGGCAGGAAGGCATTTTATATACATATGTTAAAATAAAAACATTCTACCTTTAGAATTGTATAAAACATTGGACATTAAACAACTCTATACATCATATATACAGCAAATCTTCCAACATCTAATAATGTTTTGTCATCAACTTTTGCGAATTTAGTGAGCCGTAACAAATGTTACATAAAAGTATCAAGAATATTGCGAAGCACTTAAGTTGTATCGAAGACTGGCTAGCTAATTGCCGTATAAATGTGAATGAAGACCAAAAATGTGCCCGGCAGTAAAACTGAACAATATTTTAGTACCACAAGCGAATGAAGTTACTTATATTCGTATTCACCTAGATAGAAGACTTACGTCAGTCAATTGCTTGAGCTTGTCTAGTTTTAAACAGATTTAAAATTTTATTCCTTATCGCCAGGCTTTTAAAACAAAAAGCAGATTCCATCAATAAAGAAATATTGAAAAAAAAAATTAAAAGATAACTGTCTTTTTAAACGTAAATATACATATTATTACAAACTATATAAATATACATATGTATGTAGGTACATATCAATTTAAAGCAATAACAATTTTAAATTTTTTTCCATAACTTTGGACCTTTGCTACTAGAATTTGGTTAGTTTCTGTAATACTGTTCTTAATTTTCTTATTTCACGCACGCATCCAAAAACCACCGCGATCCTTTCCCACCTCAGTCAAAACAACGCCAGCGATGAAGACCATATATTTTCGTTATATTTCACGATGAACTTTAAATTTCTGCAAATTAGAATATTTTTTTATTTTTTTCCCTGGTACAGTTTTTCATTTGCATTTACTTACCGCTAATTTATCCAAATCAGTCTTGAGCACACGACTAACCAGATGGCACGATATACTTGTACAATTCTGGTCAGATGTATATCGATATCAACCGTTTGTATGTTGTTAAACACGAACCCAGCGATGCCTTGTCTTTCAACGTTGTTTTTGAACCTACTAGCTGTTCCATCTCGGTATCATAGGCGATAGAGCAAAGTTTCTCTTTCATCGTGCACAGGTTCGGAAACAGTGGTTGTTTAAACGTTTAGTACTCGTATAACACCAAGTAGCTGCAACTCTAAAAAGTGATTTTATAATTTTAGTAAGCTTCTTTTGTCTAACTTTATTATTATACTAATGTAAGGGGAAATATTTAGTATCGCGCCGGTTAAGTATCGTTTATTGAGAAAAACAGGGGGGGGGGGGGCTACTCCCCCTCACGCCCCCTTATTGGAAAGAGGAAAGATCGAACTTTTCAATAAACCCACCCTCGACCCCCTAGAGCCCCTATAGACCTGTAGGGAGCCCTTTGAAAATGACCAAAAATCAGTGTTTTTGCTCATTTTTCCATACAAACTGAAACCAATGCAACCCAGCCAACATTTTTGTAAGTACTTTTAATATTTGTTGTAAATAAAGCTTTATTTTAATAATTTTATTTTAGTTACAATTCTCTGCATTTGCACAATAAGAAAAGGGTTGCCATGGTTATTTTTTTTGAAGCGCGGCGCGCTTTTTCTTATTGTGCAAATGCAGAGAATTTTAACTAAAATAAAATAATTAAAATAAAGCTTTATTTACAACAAATATTAAAAATATTAATATACAGAAACGTTATATTGAAGTGTTAGTAAGTGAAAAGTGCATAATGTAAGTGAAAAAGTTACTCACAATATACAAATTATCAATGTAAAAGTTGTCAATTTTTTAACTTTAAATGCAAATATCTTTAAAACTATAAGTCAGTATTTTAGCATTTCATTCCTTTCTGCATTGGCGGCCTTCGACCGCGCTTTAAAAAATAACTCTGGCCGGTCCAACACCGGCAAGCCATCCACAGTATTTTAGCATTGAACACCTTTTCGCGTTCACTTCATACATTTATTGCTAAGTGGGTTTAATTTATTTCCTTTTGTTCGTGCTTTCTCGGTAATTTGACAGTTCAAATTAGGCAGTCATTTTGGTTTTTCGAATTATTGAACTCAATGCAGAAAAAGGTGTATTTTATTTAAAGATTTACAAAGAAATTAACCATCAAAAGTAATTAAAAACATTACTAGTGGTTTTTATAATTCATAAGTAATATATGTGCGTGAAAATGTATCCATAATTGGCTTGGTACAATGCGCAATAGATGAAAATACACTAGCATATATTTAGAAATTGGCAAAAAATAGCATTTTTTAAAGTGAATTTGTGGAAAAATTTGTGAACCGATTTTTATAAAATATGTTTTAAGATAAAGTTCGATAATTTAAGCATACATACGTGTTTAAAATTTTCAATTTGGTTCTTTTGTTTAGGTACAGTGAACCAAAATTAACCGGCGCGATACTAAACCCGACCCAATGTAAGTACTAAGCACCCTAACCTTAAACAGATACAGGGTGATATCACGGCCAGCAATGTCTTGTTGTTTTTAATAAATTTTCCTTAATAATTTTTTCTCGATTTTTCAGTAGCTTCGTGGGATGTTCTGTTAGCAGCATTTTGGTGTTCTTTGCCACACCACTCTTCATTGAATAGGAATCCTCTAAGAGCGAGCGAAGCTGTGAGGCTTCATCATCCACCATAGGGTATTTTAGTTTTGTTGTGCGACACCAATAATAAAAGTATTTAGCAAACGAAGCATGCCAAACAAAATAACAATTTATAGAACGGATAACAAATTAATCCCGAACCGATAACCGATCAAAAATTGATTGTATAGAAAACTCGTTTATCTTCAAGATATCTTCGTAAAATTTAGCACGGACTATATTCACAGGCAACGGTGAATTTCGAAGAAATTATCATTATACACATTTACGTGTCTCTCGACTTTTTAATCTGCAATAATTAAGGTTTTAGGTATAAAAGGTCGCCTTGATTTCTACTTATCTATAGCTTTATTTAAAAGAATTATTCGTAATTAAAATATTTATGAAATAAGAGCTTACTTGTTGAAACGCCAAAATTAACCAAAAAATTGGGATTTTTCGGACTTCTGTTATTAATTCATCTTCTTGATAACTTGTGTATCGCCTTTTCAGTAGCTAGTAGTAGTAGTTAGATTTAATGCCGATAATTTTTTTCCCTCTTACTTACGCTTTCACCCTTCTTCTTCTTCTTAATTGGCGTAGACACCGCTTACGCGATTATAGCCGAGTTAACAACAGCGCGCCAGTCGTTTCTTCTTTTCGCTAAGTGGCGCCAATTGGATATTCCAAACGAAGCTAGGTCCTTCTCCCCTTGGTCCTTCCAAAGGAGTGGAGGTCTTCCTCTGGTTGACGGTGGGCTTTAATCTTTCACACAATACGCTCGATAGAACCTTATATGCGATGTAGAGGAGGCTAATCCCACGGTAGTTGGCGCAGATTGTGGTGTCTCCTTTTTTATGGATTGGGCATAGCACACTTAAATTCCAATCGTTGGGCATGCTTTCGTCCGACCATACTTTCCAAAGAAGCTGATGCATGCTCCTTATCATTTCTTCGCCGCCGTGTTTGAATAGCTCGGCCGGCAATCCATCTGCCCCCGCCGCTTTGTTGTTCTTCAGGCGGGTAATTGCTATTCGAACTTCTTCATGGTCGGGCAATGGAACGTCTGCTCCATCGTCATCGATTGGGGAATCGGGTTCGCCTTCTCCTTTCGTTGTGCATTCACTGCCATTCAGCAGGCTGGAGAAGTGTTCCCTCCATAATTTAAGTATGCTCTGGGCATCGGTGACTAGATCACTTTTGGGGGTTCTACAAGAGTATGCTCCGGTCTTGAAACCTTCTGTAAGCCGCCGCATTTTTTCGTAGAATTTAGAGCATTACCCCTGTCGGCCAGCTTATCAAGCTCTACATACTCACGCATTTCGGTTTCTTTCTTCTTCTGTCTACAAATGCGTCTCGCTTCCCTCTTCAACTCTCGGTATCTATCCCATCCCGCACGTGTAGTGGTCGATCGTAACGTTGCGAGGTAGGCAGCCTGTTTTCTCTCCGCTGCGACACGGCACTCCTCGTCGTACCTGCTGTTCTTTTGCACTTTCCGAAAACCAATGGTTCCGGTTGCAGCTGTACGTAAGGAGTTTGAAATGCCGTCCCACAGTTCCCTTATACCGAGTTGTTGACGAGTGCTCTCAGAGAGCAGGGGTGCAAGCCGAGTAGAAAATCGTTCGGTTGTCTGTTGTGATTGCAGCTTCTCGTCGTCGAACCTTCCTTGTGTTTGTTGGCGTGCGTTTTTTGCTGCACAGAGGCGGGTGCGAATCTTAGCTGCAACAAGATAGTGGTCCGAGTCGATGTTAGGACCTCGGAGCGCACGCACATCTAAAACACTGGAGACGTGTCTTCCGTCTATCACAACATGATTGATCTGGTTGGTAGTTTTTCGATCCGGAGACAGCCAGGTAGCTTGATGAATCTTTTTATGCTGGAATCTAGTACTACAGATAAATATATTTCGGGCCTCGGCGAAGTCGATCAGCCTCAACCCATTTGGGGATGTTTCGTTGTGGAGGCTGAATGTACCGACCGTAGTGCCAAAGATACCTTCTTAACCCACCCTGGCGTTAAAGTCGGCAAGCACGATTTTGACATTGTGGCGGGGGCAGCTCTCATAAGTGCGCTCCAAGCACTCATAAAAGACATCTTTGGTTACTTCGTCCTTCTCTTCCGTTGGGGCGTGGGCGCAAATCAGCGATATGTTGAAGAACCTTGCTTTGATGCGGATTGTGGCTAGACGTTCATTCACCGGAGTGAATGATAGTACTCTCTCTCTCCCACCACGAATCCAACACCCAACTTGCGCTCCTTTATATGGCCACTGTAGTAAATGTCACAAGGACCTACTCGTCTCTGTCCTTGTCCCGTCCATCGCATTTCTTGGACGGCGGTGATGTCAGCCTTTATTTTTGCGAGGACATCAAACAGTTGGGCAGCGGCACCTTCCCAATTAAGGATCCGGACATTCCAGGTGCATTCCCTCAAATCGTAGTCCTTATTTCGTTTGCCATGGTCGTCATCAAGAGGGAGGTCTCTCATCCGAGGCTGATTGTTGCTTTTCATTGCTACTGCTTTTTACGTGGCGGGTCCCTAACCCAGCGCACAACCCTGTGTAGGGGATGTTTCGCCTTCTAACATTAGCTCGCCTTCGAACGGATGTTCTTAGGATACTTGGTCAAAGATCCTAAGAACACCCGTTTGAAGGCGAGCTAATGTGAGAAGGCGAAACATCCCCTACATAGGGATGTGCGCTGAGCTTAGGACTCGCCATGTAAAAAAAAACACTCCCAATGAAAAGAAAGAACAAGCCTCGTTTGAGCGATCCCCCTTTTGATGACGACCATGGCAAACGAATTAAGGACTATGATTTGAAGGCATGCAACTGGAATGTCCGGTCCCTAAATTGGGAAGGTGCCACGGGCCAGCTGCTTGATGCCCTCGTTATAGTCAAGGCAGACATCACCGCCGTCCATGAAATGCGATTGACAGGACAAGGACTGAGGCGAATAGGTCCTTATGGCATTTAATGCAGTGGCCACATAAAGGAGTGCAAGTTCGGTGTGGGATTCGTGCTGGGAGAGAGGCTCCGTCCCCCAGTACTGTCATTCACTTCGGTGGATGAACGTCTAGCCACAAACCGCATCAAAGCGAAATTCTTTAACAAATCGCATTTGCGCCCGCGCTCCGAGGGAAAAGAAGGACGATGTGACCAAAGATGCCTTCTATGAGCGCTTGGAGTGCACCTATGAGAACTTCCCCGCCACGATGTCGAAATCGTGCTTCGCGACATTCAAGCCAAGGTGGGCAAAGAATGTATATTTGGCGCAACAGTTGGTTAATTCAACCTACACAAGAAAAGATCCGCAAATGAGTTGAGGCTGATCGACTTCGCCGGGGCACGAAATATGTTTATTTGTAGTACTAGATTCCAGTATAAGAAAATGCATCAAGCTTCCTGTCTGTCTCCGGATCGAAACACCATCAGCCAGATGGATCATGTTGTGAGAGGCGGAAGACACGTCTCCAATGTTTAAGACGAGGACAACTATCTTTCTGTAGCCAAGATCCACACCCGCCTCTGCGCAGCAAAAAACGCAAGTCAACAAACACAAGCAAGTTCGACGACGAGAAGTCGAGACCTCGGTACAACCGAACTGTGGGACGGCATTTCAAGCACCTTATGTGCAGCTGCAACCGAAATCATTGGTTCTCGGAAAATTCAGAAGAACAGCTGGTACGATTAAGAGTGCGTGCCGTAGCGGAGAGAAAACAATACAATCGACCACAACATGTGCGGGATGGAATAAATACCGAGAGTTGAAGACGGAGAGATGCGTTTGCAGGCAAAAACTGCCCGAAAATTCTACGAAAACATTCGGCGACTCGCAGAAGGTTTAAAGACCGGGGTATACTCTTGTAGGCTCTTGATAAACGATGCTCAGAGCGTACTTACATTATGGAGAGAACACTTCTCAAGCCTGCCCAATGACAGTGAAAGTATAACGCCAGGAGAAGGCGAACCCGATTCTCCAATCGATGACGATGTTCCATTGCCCGACCATGAAGAAGTTCGAATAGCAATACCCGTCTGAAGAACAACAAAGCGGTGGGGGCCGATTGATTGTCGACCGACCTATTCAAATACGGCGGCGAAGAATTGATAACGGGCATGCATCAGCTTCTTTGTAGAATGTGGTCGGAAGAAAGCATGCACTACGATTGGAATTTAAGTGTGCTCTGCCCAATCCATAAAAAGGGAGACCCCACAATCTGTTCCAACTATCCTGGGATAAGCCTCCTCGAATTGCGAATAAGGTTCTATCGAGCATATTGTGTGACAGGTTAAATCCCACCGTGAACAAACTGATTGTGACTTTAAACCTGAAAAATCAACAACTGACCAGATATTCACCATGCACCAAATGTTGGAAAAGACCCATGAAAAGAGAATCGACATTCACCACCTCTTCGTCGATTTAAAAGCTGCCTTTGACAGCACGAAAATGAGCTGCCTCTATGCCGCGATGTCTGAATTTGTTATCCCCGCAAAACTAATACGGCTGAGTAAACTGACGTTGAGCAACACCAAAAGCTCCGTCTTTCCATCGGGAAGGACCTCTCCGAACCGTTTGACACCAAACGAGAATTCAGACAAGGCGACTCTCTTTCCTGTGACTTCTTTAATTAACTTCTGGATAAAATAATTCAAGCTGCAGAACTAAACCGAGAAGGTACATCTTTCAATAAGAGAGTACAGCTGCTGGCGTATGCTGATGATATTGATATCATTAGCCTTAACAACCGCGCCGGTAGTTCTGCTTTCTTCAGAATGGATAAGGCAGCGAAGCAAATGAGTCTGGTGGTGAACGAGGACATCACGAAATATATCCTGTCCTCAAACAAACACTCGTCGCACTCGCGACTTGGCACCCACGTCACTGTTAACATCATTCTCGAAAAACATAAGCCAAACTCTATAAGTCACTCATTTTTCCTGTCCTGCTTTATAAAAGCATCTGATGAGACAGCGTTGCGAGTTTTCGAAAACATGGTTCAGCGGAAGATTTATGGTCCTTTGTGATATCCTTTCGATAGAATGAGCTTTACGATATATAGGACGCCATTGACATAGTTCAGGGAATTAAGAGATAGCGGCTACGCTGGCTAGGTTATGTCGTCCGAATGGATGAAAACACTCGAGCTCTGAAATTATTTGTCCAAGTACTCACCGGGGGAAGCAAAGGAAGAGGAAGACCTCCACTCCGTTGGAAAGAAGGCGTAAGGTGCGTAAGCGTTGTCTATGCCAATAAAGAAGAAGCGAAGCTTTAGTACGGCAACCACAAAGTTGTGTATATCAGCTGTTTGATATGTTGCTGCGTCTTTGAAATGTTTAAGGAGCTGGCTTTAAGACGTAGGCGCTATTTCGTGTCATGTGGTCGTTTAAGTGTTCGAAGCGTCATAAAGAAAGATATCATCCATTGCAGAAACCTATACAAGGTTGCAGTCCGGCTTATAGTCATATTGGTCATCAGCCACCAAACCGTTATCTATGAAGACAAATCAACGGCCTTGTGTAATAAACGGACAGATTGAGAAACCTTTAAACAGATCATGGAAAATGTTGAACGCAAATATATATGACTCTATATTAAATGCTGGACAACAAGAGTTTGATTTGTTTATATTTTATGTGAAAAAAATAGTCGCAAAGGCGTTCGGTAAATACCGCCCCAAAGGCCAACGTTTGAACCTAAGCATTGTTAAAAAGTGAAAAAATCATTTATATCAGATCGCAAGATTTGAGTTAAAAAAGGATATGAGAGCAGCAAATAACGCGAAATCGCTAAATTATTGTAACGAAAAAATCGCTGCGTTAACGTCTCAAACGACGCAAACCAAGCGATCTTTCAAACCAACCTACATATGTACACTCTTAGAATAGTTTTGTGATTTTGTAATAGATATAGAATTAAATTATGCTCAAGTTTTTTGTTAACAGAAAAGAGAGGGCATTTCAAATAGTCTGCGCGGAAACAAATGTTTTCCTATGCCTGTAAATCAGCAGACACAAAAGGGCAAACCAGGCTACGACCGGCTCGGGAAATGACTATATATCTCTAAGAAAAGGATTAGGCGCTATCCTCAAACAAATTAAATCAGCAATGTTAAGGTAGAAAAAATTATAAGTACTAAAGTAAAAAATTGGGTATCTAGGTTAGATAAGTTCTTTGACATCATAGGTAGCCTTCACCAGGACTGGATTAAGGCAGAAAGGGAAGAAAGACGCACAAAGGCCTCTATATCCTTAGACACATGCTACGAGTACAAACATGATGATATTTCTAAGTCAGTGGGAGCTCTTCCTATACGGAAATACTTTGTGTCAATAAGTACTCAACTTACAAAGGCCTGTAGAGGGTCGCAGTTATTCCGATATGCTCCAGAGTAGGTGGAACAAATGCTCGCATTTGTGACGTTAATAACCAACAACGCAAGCAGAGTACAAAAGAAAGGTCACATAAAAATAAGATGAATCAACTGGAATGAAATAAAAAGATGACGTATAAATACTGGCGCAAGCTGAAAAACTGCAAAGCCCCACAGAGCTGTTGCCTCTACGTAGAACAAAAGCTTAAGTAAAACTCACCAGCGAACAATATGGCGCAATATGGAACATGGTTAGAAATTATTTCCGAAACAGCGTCAATATGGCTTACGGAAAGGAGCAGTTTCAAAACAAAAAAAAAACAAAACAGCGGGAGAGGAAATAGCAATGGAGCAGACCGACTACAAATTTAATTGGCAGCAAAATTCTTAACATAGCAGCTAGATTAGGCCATGCCGCTACCAAAGAGGTTCGAAAACCACTTTTGGACCTGGACACAACGACACAACCCGCGATATTCCCCTGATGTCTGAAGAATTCACAAACAGCTACGTGAGTGGAAACTGCTAGAAGACTACGCGGGCAGCAATCACCAATATATGTCCTACTAGATAAATTTTAATTTCCATTTGAATGATTCGTAATTTGTCTAAGGGTGGGCGGGGCCTTGCTCATTGTTCAATTTTAACGCCGACTCTTTTGACGCCCTTCCGTTCAAACTCGAATATAAAATCAAACGTTTCTGGCGTAATTATTTAATCAGTTATTGTTCTTTTAGTAGTTTTTTATTAACATAACTGTTATATGGATAGTGGGAATGGTTATCATCTGATTTAACAAATTTTGACAGTACTTAAAAAAATAGTAAAATGACTTTAGTTGAAATAGGTCTGGTAGTTTGTGAAATCTGCTTATAAACCATTTTAGAGGATAGGGTCAAACCCACTTTTTAAAAATTTTCACCCCACAGATACGTTTTTCTACAGCAATATTTTGTACCAAATGACGGTTTTGTATGTTAATTGAATGTATAGTTATTTGTGCCAAATGACGTTTTAATGCTGACAAAAATGATGCATAGTAAATGTTCTTTATATATTTTCGTTTAACGGCATTTTCTGGATTTGGCAATGCTCCGATTCCACCCTTTTGCGGTACGCATATTTCTAACTGGAACAAGTGCTCTCTGAATTTTTTTACCATATGCCATGTGCAATATACATATATATGGAGTGCAGTCAGCTGAATGTTTGAAAATCCAAATATTTGTTATTAGGGACCTAAGTTTTCTCCCGATTTGATTAATTTTAGGCACAAACATGCACCATTAGAAACACACGCTAACTCAGAATATTATGATAACTCACATATTGGCCGATATATGCGTAATAATGCCAACCAGAAGTTCGCAAATTTTTAGATTATGTATATGAGGGTTAAAGGAAGAGTAGTCTAACCAAGAATGATAGAAAAAACGACTGCGCAATGACGAGTTCAAATTTCGTTCGTTCTGTGCATCTACGTCACGGTTGACCAACGTCCAATCAGCTGATTTTCAGTTGTTTGTTTTTCTTTGCAATAAGAAGCAATTTTGTATTGCAGGCATACAAAAAAATGAATATCATCAAAAGTTAACATCAATATAAGTGAATATTATTAAAAGATATCAATATAAGAGAATATTTTATATTGAATATTTACCTACATATTCATTTCATTGTGTTATTTAATTTTGTCTCTTTGCTGTGCTTGTTTTCAACCATATACATTTATGCAAATAAAAAGATTGAATATTTTGTATTTCATTTTATCAATTTATTGTCTTTTTTAATTTTCCTTTTTTTTGCTGTACATATTTTCAATTAAGTTTTATAATCCTAAAATACATTCTAGCTCTAAAAACAGTTCATTTACTTTCGGGCTATAGTTTACAAAATTACTTAAATCTAAGTGCTTCTCAACATAATTTGTGCATATATGCAAATCTGTACCATTTACGTCGTCAAATACTGCTTGCAAGGCTCTCATTGCTGCATCAACAAATCTGTTGGTTTTGAGAGTCCTTCTTCAGAAAAAGTTGAAATTATTTGTTCTGAGCAAATTTGGCTGGCTTAGTTTCTGTGCTGTGGAAGTAATGTACATTAAACTTATTAGAAGCACCATAACTGAAATACGTATTACCAAATAACAGTCTTGTACCTTATTGTGGAGATAAGTTATGGTGCTCTTCATCAAGGTATGCAAATTTTCACTGAAGTTATCGCTGCTGGACGCACGGACAGAGAGACAGTTACCGGAGAATGTGAATTTATAGAAAATGTTCATGGTGTGCCGGTTATCAAAATGTTCAGCTTTCCGGAGGGGTACTCGTCACAATGGGAGAATTTCACAAAAAAAAACAAATTTTTAACGGATTATACCAAAGTTTAACATTAGGAAAAACAAGAATAGCAGAAGTTCGAAAATCTTTATATTATGTACTACAGAGATCAAATTAAAAGGCGAATTTTTAATTTATACTTCGCGTGTTTTTCGAATCGCTAATTTTTTTTTTCTGTAAGTTCGTAGTACTGTTAGTGACATCTATGCTAAATTTCACGTCAAAATATAAAAATATAAAATATTTATTGAACAAAGAAGTGCGATAATGCACAATCTCATACTGCATTGATTATTCGTAATCATTCGCCTGGTTTACCTTCGTGTAACTTCTGGCTATTCAGAAAATTCACATGACCACTCCGAGGACACCGTTTTTACTCAATTGAAGCTGAATCGAGGAATAGCCATCATGACATAGGAATTTTCCAATTCCTAGTAATTTTAAGACCTACGCCTATGTTACAATATACAATTTAAGTACTTTTACAATAAGTTTAAAATGTTTTTTTACCTTTAAGCTTTCATGGTATTACAAAATACGTGATTTTAAAACAGCAATATCAACACAGTTTTTAATTTCATTCGGTAATTTATTGAAATATATAATGAAACCTTTATAAAATAGACTTTGCTAATCTATTTCAGTTATTTGTTTGTTTATTGTGCATTTGTTTCTTGTATTAATGTCGTGCTTCTCGTTTATGTACACTACATTATTTGTTAGATATTCCGGTACATTACAACCAGGGTTCTCATTTACTACTCCGTAGCAGAAAAATTTCTAAAATTATTGCTATGCTATCGCTACCGCTCTCACTTTGTCGGGAGCCACAGCGTAGCTTTAGCATAACAATGTAAAGTATGTGCTCTACTCTGCTCCGCGTTTTGTTAGGTAAAAAACTATAGCTGGAGCGGGAGCAAAAAATTAAGTTCTGCGCTATGCTCTGGCGTAGCGGTAGCAAAAATTGGGAGCGGTAGCACAGCAGAGCAAATGAAAATTTTCATGTGCTACAGCTCCCGCATGTGTTTGTTGTTTTTTTTTTTTGCTATTTTCTGGCATAATATTTGAATTAATTGAATAATTCAAACAAAACAATGTTATGCAAATCATTTTGGCACTTGTTGCGTCAAGTGCCTTTATAAATCTAAAATCAAATATTTTAAGAAATATATTAATAAAGTGAATTAGATAATAATTGAATAAATTATAAAATTTTTTTTATTATGTAAAATATTTACCATTTTTATATTACCAAGAACATCATCTATTCCAAATGTATTACAATACTCAATTACTACGAATTTTCGACATTAATTTTAACTACATATACTTTCCCCCTTTTTATATACATTAGGGTGTTTTTATTTTTTTGAATTATTAATTTTGTTCGGTCACGAAATTTCCTTGGAAATACCCCAAAAAAAAAAATTCCCTGAAAATTTTAGCCCTACATATTAACATTAAGAACTGGACCGAGGCATGTAAAAATTTTCCATAGAAAATACACTACAATCTTGGTTTTTTATCTTTAAATTCCTACAGATCAGAGGTATTTTATGGCATCGCTTTGACTTTAGACGCTGTAGCTCTTGTCAGTTATACAAAAAAATGCGAATTTCGTGGAAAAATCAGGTTTAGATACCTCGCCTTTATCTTTTGGAATACACGTGGTTAATATTCATCTACTGATTACCAGTACCAGTTTTAATCCATTGCACTGCGTATTTGCAGTTCTATTCTACCATTCCCAATATTTAGTAATTTTATAATTTTTAGGAAGAATCAGTTTGAAATTGTACGCATATACATACTTCAATGTATATTGCAAAGAATCGAAAAGATTTCTGTATATCTAAAATTATAATAAACCTTTTATCAACACTCCAATTATTCCGTTATATCTTTATGTTAGATATCGCGTTTGGTTTGTTATGAATGCATTTGCGTCCTTGACCAATAATCTAGCAAAGTATCCGCAGTGCCTTGACGATGAAAATTCCAATGCCATTTTTGTTGTGATATTAAATATATCGGACGGGCTCGTCTTAAAAAAAACTACCTGGTTAAGAAGCAAAATCAGTATAACCCATATACTAAGCATGTTTGGAAATGAAAATTTTTACTTATTTCTTTCTATTTTTGAATTACTAAAATTTTCAAATGATTCTTACATAAATTTTGAACAAATGCTTATGATTTGAAATATAATTTTTGTATTTATGAGCTGTATTGAAATTTAGTATAAAGAGATAAAATGTATCCTATGTCCTTACCCTGCTTCTAAACTACCTCCCCACCAATTTTAAGCCAAATCGGTTCAGCCGTTCTTGAGTTATAAACGACTTTCTTTTATATACCAACTTGTACCATACTTGTAAATGCCAGAAAATAGCAAAAAGAAAAAAAAAACAACAAACACATTCGGGAGCTGTAGCACATGAAAATTTTCATTTGCTCTGCTGTGCTACCGCTCCCAATTTTTGCTACCGCTACGCCAGAGCATAGCGCAGAATTTAATTTTTGCTCCGCCCAGCTATAGTTTTTACCTAACAAAACTCGGAGCAGAGTAGAGCACATACTTTACATTGTTATACTAAGGCTACGCTGTGGCTCCCGACAAAGTGAGAGCGGTAGCAAGAGTAAAATGAAATGCTACGAGAGTAGCGTAGTTTTTCAAACGCTGATTACAACATCTTATGTTAAATGTCATTTTCATGATATGATAACATATTATTTTTTTATTTCATCTATATGGCAGTTTCTGATATATGTATATCTATTTTTCAGTTCGATAGTATAAACAAAATCGATGGACAATAAATAAATTGAAGACTATTCTCTTAAACCCTCCAGATACATATGTACTTATATATGTATGTGTGTATAATATCTTTTCACAAATCCAATTTGGATATTTTTTATACAGTAAACTCTATACGTCTCTTTGAAATCAATAGTATCAAATCGCTTGTATTTTTTGACTAATAATCATGTATTTTTTAGGCATTTTTATAAATTATCTAGATCGCTTCTTAATTTTGAGCTAGCTGCTGAAATAATCGTATCAGTATTTAACTGCATCAACAATATCATTTATATGGTACTAAAGGACCCTTCCACGCTTTACTTTTTCTGATAGGGCCCATACACGACACACATGTCCGTTCGATCTGTGTGAATTCGATTCGCCCATACACTACACACAAATCCATTTTGCGTTCGTTCTTCACACAGTGAAGATGTGCGACAGGCAAGCGGAACATTTCTTCGAATTTATTTCTAATGTAGCACTTTTATCGATTTCTTTGTACTTCGTTAATAAGTTATTCCAACTTTTATTTTTCTCAATTTCATTTTTATATTAATCACTTTTCGTTTGCCAAATTTCCAATTAATTTTTTATAAGATCAATAAATTCTGATACGAAATCTTTATTAAGGGGGGAGCCTGCTTTAGAAGCTTCAAACAATCGTTTTTTTTTTGCTTAAATCTCTTTAAAAATTAAATTATAGATTGAAATCCGAAATATTGTCGAAGCTAGAAGGGAAATAGTGAGCGAGCGTCTATTACTATGTTCCGACCGTCATTGAAAACACATTTGTATGTTGTGGAATCTAAGTCGTTCGGACTGACAATGTGTGTTTTCGATGAGTTTTTACCGACAACTATCAATAGCGGTATTCTCTTGCTCTTGCAAGATTGCACGTTGACACAAAATGCAGAAATCCTATACCGAAATAGGCAAGGCCAAGAGAGCACCCATTGCGGAATCTAGTGATATATGACGGCACGATAATAAACGTGGGGTTTGATCTGACATATTTATAGCCATTGCAAATAATTTTCTTCGTGTGTTTGTTGTTGTGCCGTTGCACGAAAAGGAAAATTCTGTAATTTCTGTACCAAGCAAGGTTTTGCAAGAGTAAGAGAATCCTCCTAATATGAGAGTATCAAGCGACATCTGTTTTTGTATATGGAATGTAAACAAATATCAAGTGACAATTTAGGGCCGGCAAATAATGTCTTCCAAAAACATCGATGAAACTAGAGCAGGCACCGATTATAATGAGTGGAATGTAAGTTTTCAAGTACTTTTCAGCGAAAACTGTGTTTTCGTTTGACAGATTTTACATGGACGAAACATAAGTTTTCTTGCGAAAACCGGGTTTTCCCACGAAAACATGTTTTCGTTGTCGGTCCGAACATAGTATAACAGATACATACATATGTACATATATGTATGAGCGCTTGGGCAAAAAGCGAAAACTTTGATGCGCGATTTCTCGGTTTTTCATTTTTACGATTATTCTTAATTGGCGGGCAGGATAGAAAAAAAACTAAACGTCATATGGGATTAGGACAAAATTTATTATCATTGGCAAAAAATTATCTTCTATTTGAACTAAAAAAAATTAAGAAAAGTCAAGTTTTAACATATTTTTAAACAACATTAATAAAAATTTGTTTGGTCAAAAGCCACTATTTAATCAATTTTTAAAAAAAATTTAAAACTTTAGACTTTTTTCGGAATTTTCTTAGTTTAACTAGAAGATACATTATTAAAAAATATGAATCTCTTTGAATTTTTTCTTTCCGATAGAAATTGCGACCTGCATCCTGCCCGCCGTCCGAAAAATGCACAAGCGAGATGCATCGGGCAATTGCTTCCCAAAGGCAGAACATCAAAGATTTCGTATCCAAAAAATTTGTGAAAGATGTTCAAATATATAACTATAAAGCCTAGAAATTTTGCTTGACTCAATTATTTTTTTCCCTCCCAAAAAAACCGATTTTTTGAAGCCTCGAAAACAGGCTCTCCCCTTAACACTTGCCATTGTCTGCAATCTTTAATGTTCGGCGACACGAGAGAAATGAGATTTTGTGCGCACACAACGCCATACACGACACACATGTGCGCGCACCGATCGTAAGAAATCAAACCTTTTCGCGAACATGGATCGGTACGCGAGAAATGAAATAAGGTTGAATTAAAAAACAAGCTTAAGCTGTTACTTCTTCCTTTATTCAAGTGAATCTTAAGACTGATTTTACAATAGTTTCGTTCTTAAAATGAAACCTTCAATATTGATCAAAATAAGCAAATGTAAACAAAATCAAAATCGGTGCATCGACATTTAGTGACTTAAGTAATGCATTGACATTTACATATGTGGCTTAAGTACCTTTTTTAAGTAGATATACAAATATTCCTTGTAATTGTAATTGGATATTACTTTGAATTTTGTTATGAAAGTAAAAGTAACAACAAATAAATAAATGTTTTACACAGCAATGTTGTTGTGTTGATTTAAATATTTTCTCATGATTTCGTCTACGTTGGAGTTTTCATTACATACTGTTGTTTATGGAACTTTATATTTAACTGGCGCACAAGCCCATACACGAGTAAACCGCATGCGCACCATACCGATCGAACGCATTTGTGTGTCGTGTATGGGCACTTTGACACATAGATATGATATGATTTCTATTAGTTAGATTATAGCATTTTTCCGAAGCAACTTGTGTTAGTTTAAAAAAAATGAATCGTAAAGCATTTCGTGTGTTAATAAAACATTGATTTTTGAGGGAAAATATTGTTGAATTTGGGCTCTGCACCAGGGAAATCAACCGTTGAAAAGAGATTTGCTAAGCTGGAAAGAGGCGAAATGAGCAATTCGATGTTTTTGTTAGATTATGAACTTGCAAGGCACCCGCTTTGCACAGAGCTATCGCCTCATTACTGCCTGTGGCCCGCACGCGTTAAATTTGGAGTAAACCAAGTCCTCTTTCCGTATACCATGAAGATTTCGTATTGTCTTTGGAATATCTAAATGCATACACTACATGTTTATCTATTTATTTTATTTTTACAATAGTTAATATATTACTGTATGTCCTTATATACAACGTTCACAGCTTTCTCGACTTTAGACAATACAAACTTGGACACAATTCCGATTTCTTTGGCGCCGCGATTTGAAGGTACCGTTGGTTATAGGTACCGCAATCGCATAGTTTACGAGATATTCGATCTTAAAGTTCAAAAATTCCCAAAATTCGAACATTTCAACAAGCTAATAAACACACTTTGTACACTAAACTCACCTTGTTGTCCAACCACACTTTCTTTTAAAACCAAAAATGCACCAGATTCCAATGAATCGTTATAAACTTTTATTTTTATAAAATGCACTTAGAAAATAGTATAAAAAATGTGTTTTTAAAATGTTTTAAAGTTTAAGTTAGAGTTAAAATATATGTATGTTATATATATACATGTGCAAAATGAGCAAACGCGGCTACAAATTGCCAAACAGTAGTTCTTTTGAAAACGTTAAATAGATATATATATACACAGATGGGTAATTAGCGGAAAGAACCGGGATGCTGCGAAAGCGGAGCTGTTACTTGGTCGACGTCGTATCGACAAAAGGTGCGCGAGATCCTTTCTCTTTTCCTTTTGTTCTACTTAGAATGTGGAATGTCATCGCGTTTGGGTGCATGTGCGTGTATGTGTGTTAATGTGTGGTTTTCTCTCGCGTGATGAGGTGCATGGTTGATTCGGTGTGGTGAATTGATGCAGATGTGATGCGACGTCGCCACTCATTTAGCCACACTTTACTCACATTTTTCATTTCAAATTAATTAAATTAAACTATAAACATTTAAATAAATCCACATTTTATACTTATATTTTACACTCGTAATGAACTAAAAATTATGACGAAATGGAGCGCTGCCATGTGATAATAAGGAAATTCGCTGAAATGCCTTTTTTCCCAAAAATTCCTCTATCCATTCATGTGGATATGTTCTTTATTTAATTTAATAAACAAATAAGTAATAATATATAGTAATATTATATAATAATATTATATAATAGTATTATATATATTGTCACCTAATATACAAATTAACGTAATGGAAAGCGCTGACAGATATAATAACCAAAATTTAACCATTTTATAACGAAAACTCAAATTTTGTTTCAATATCAGTGCAAGATAACCAAAACATATAACCACTTTATAACGAAACTCAATATATTTTTTTTATTTAAACGCAGAAAGGAGTACTACACGAAAGTACTTCAGTCACCCCGGGTATTCGCTCGACCAGGGTTATTTTTTTTAAAGCGCGGCCGAGGGCCGCCAACGCAGAAAGGGGTACTACGCGAGATTACTACAGTCTCCCCGGGTATTCGTTCGACTAGGGTTACTTTTTTAAAGCGCGGCCGAAGGCCGCCAACGCAGAAAGGAGTACTATGCGAAAGCACTTCAGTCACCCCGGGTATTCGCTCGACCAGGGTTATTTTTTTAAAGCGCGGCCGAAGGCCACCAACGCAGAAAGGAGTACTACGCAAAAGTACTTCAGTCACATATTACACATGTACATATGTAGAAAGGATTTTTTTATAGTTAATATAGAAAAAAGAATCACGCGAAAAAGCAAACAAAGAAAAATTGTTAAAAATCCTACATATTTGCTGTTTAAGATGTGGAGAGGCTTGTTTTCCTCATAATTGTAAGCAATCAGACCTTTTCAACGATGCGTGTGCTAAGTGATTTTTAAATTAATAAATTTAGGTAAAATATTCCAAAATAAAAGTGAAATGTGAACGTATTTCAATGTTTAGTGTGTATATTTAAATATACAGAGTGAAAAACGTGAAAAGATTTATTGAAACATAGAGAAATACCATGTGTTATTAGTGCAAATTTTTGAACTTTTAATCGTGAATATTTTAAAAAATAAAAGTTATTTTTATATTATTTTTGGATATATCTTCTCTGGAGAAGCTCCCCTATCCGCACGTACCCCACTTATACAGAAATTCGGTTTTTTTACCCCTCCGCCAAAGTAATCGGAATCGTGCCCAAACTTGTTTACTCTAGAGGTTACTCTTGAAAGAGCGACATTCAGTTGGCCATGTGAAAAACAGTCAACGGTCAAATTTAAGCCTGCAACGTTGAAGGTTTAACCCTTCGATTTATTAATGATCACTGCAAAAGATGTTGTTGCTGACAAATGTACTTAGCCTTATGCGATGTTGTTGACGAATGTACTTAGCTATATGTTCTAAATATTAATTTTAATCGCTTCTTCCGGTTTCACTTTCTTACAAGTAGCCGAGGTGAAACTAAAAATATGTAATAGAAATTATTTATTTTGTATATATTAGTACATTTAATCCAATTTTTTTTAGAGATATTAAAACCTCCCTTGTAGCCTTTACAAATGTTTCTTTGAATAAAGTGTTTTAATATATTCGTGTTTATTTTTTATAAGAAGTTGAGATTTAATTTAAATTTATTTTGCAATTTTACTTTCATTTCATTTTCAATATTAAAATTCGCGGCAATATCGAAAACACATAAAAAGTTAATATTGCATAATAAACGTTCAATAAATATTGCCATTTGGGATCGCGGCTAATATAAAAATATTGAACGTTTAGCCAGCATCATAGAATCTGATGATTGCTTTTTTATACTCTCGCACAATGTTGCTAAGGAGAGTATTATAGTTTTGTTCACATAACGGTTGTTTGTAAGTCCTAAAACTAAAAAAGTCAGATATAGGGTTATGTATACCAAAGTGATCAGGATGACGAGTAGAGTCGAAATCCGGATGTCTGTCTGTCCGTCCGTCCGTCCGTGCAAGCTGTAACTTGAGTAAAAATTGAGATATCATGATGAAACTTAGTACACGTATTCCTTGGCTCCATAAGAAGGTTAAGTTCGAAGATGGGCAAAATCGGCCCACTGCCACGCCCACAAAATGGCGGAAACCGAAAACCTATAAAGTGTCATAACTAAGCCATAAATAAAGATATTAAAGTGAAATTTGGCACAGAGGATCGCATTAGGGAGGAGCATATTTGGTCGCAATTTTTTTCGAAAAGTGGGCGTGGCCCCGCCCCTACTAAGTTTTTTGTACATATCTCGGAAACTACTATAGCCATGTTAACCAAACTCTACAGAGTCGTTTTCTTCAGGCATTTCCATATACAGTTCAAAAATGAAAGAAATCGGATAATAACCACGCCCACCTCCCATACAAAGGTTATGTTGAAAAACAAGTAAGGAAGGGCTAAGTTCGGGTGTCACCGAACATTTTATACTCTCGCATGATAAAGTGATAATCGAGATTTCATTATACGTCATTTACATATTTTTCAAATACCGTATTTTTGTAAAGTTTTATTCTGCTATCATCATTGGTTCCTAATGTATACGTACATACAGAGAAGGCATCAGATGGAATTCAAAATAGCGTTATATTGGAAGAAGGTGTGGTTGTGAACCGATTTCACCTATATTTCGTACATGTCATCAGGGTGTTAAGAAAATATTATATACCGAATTTCATTGAAATCGGTCTTATAGTTCCTGAGATATGGTTTTTGGTCCATAAGTGGGCGAGGCCACGCCCATTTTCAATTTAAAAAAAAAGCCTGGGTGCAGCTTCCTTCTGCAATTTCTTCCGTAAAATTTAGTGTTTCTGACGTTTTTTGTTAGTCCGTTAACGCATTTTTAGTGATTTTCAACATAACCTTTGTATGGGAGGTGGGCGTGGTTAATATCCGATTTCTTCCATTTTTGAACTGTATATGGAAATGCCTGAAGAAAACGACTCTGTAGAGTTTGGTTGGCATAGCTATAGTAGTTTCCGAGATACGTACAAAAAACTTAGTAGGGGGCGGGGCCACGCCCACTTTTCCAAAAAACTTACGTCCAAATATGCCCCTCCCTAATGCGATCCCCTGTGCCAAATTTCACTTTCATATCTTTATTTATGGCTTAGTTATGACACTTTATAGGTTTTCGGTTTCCGCCATTTTGTGGGCGTGGCAATTGACCGATTTTGCCCATCTTCGAACTTAACCTTCTTATAGAGCCAAGGAATACGTGTACTAAGTTTCATCATGATATCTCAATTTTTACTCAAGTTACAGCTTGCACGGACGGACGGACGGACGGACGGACAGACGGACGGACGGACAGACAGACATCCGGATTTCGACTCTACTCGTCACCCTGATCACTTTGGTATATATAACCCTATATCTGACACTTTTAGTTTTAGGACTTACAAACAACCGTTATGTGAACAAAACTATAATACTCTCCTTAGCAACATTGTTGCGAGAGTATAAAAATCAGTAAAAGTGCGTTAACCGACTAACAAAAAACGTCAGAAACACTAAATTTTACGGAAGAAATTTCAGAAGGAAGCTGCACCCAGGCTTTTTTTAAAAATTGAAAATGGGCGTGGCCTCGCCCACTTATGGACCAAAAACCATATCTCAGGAACTATAAGACCGATTTCAATGAAATTCGGTATATAATATTTTCTTAACACCCTGATGACATGTACGAAATATGGGTAAAATCGGTTCACAACCACGCCTTCTTCCAATTTAACGCTATTTTGAATTTCATCTGATGCCTTTTCTGTATAATACGAGTATATACATACATTAGGAACCAATGATGATAGCGGTATAAAACTTTACAAAAATACGGTATTTGAAAAAATATACATAGAAATATACATACGCCCGATCATTACCGGGCCCTTTTTCAATCACAGTTTTGTAAACATTAGGCGATTCTACGAACTCGCTCAAAGAACATAGTGTCGGGATAAAACCATCGGTTTTTAGCAAACGAGATCCTGATTTGCTTTTCATCCAAATGGAAGCGCAATTCCGACACACTAGAATTTCAATCGATCAAACAAAATACGATCACGTTATCAGCTCGCTCGACGTTGAATCACTCACAAATGTTACCGATATTGTGCGTGCACCATTAGCAACAGGGAGATACGACTCAATTAAAAGTCGATTGATGAAAGATTTCATCGATTCAGAAAATAGGAAGTTGAATTGAATGGTCAATTATTTCGAAAAATGCACGTTTTGTCCGGCGTTGCATTAAATAAAAATGCAATCAAAACATTCTGTTTCGATAAATTGCCTGAAAGTGTGCGCACAGTGGTATCAATTGCCGAAGGAGATTTAGATCGGTGTGCTCAAAAAGTCGACAAAATGATGGAAATTGGCAATTTCAGTTCAGTTTCAACGGTTTAGGTCGACAATCTAAGTCCAACACCTAAGCGGATGGCTTCGCCGCTTTGAAGCAGACGATTGATGCTCTCCGACGAGAAATCAAAGTAAATTCTTCCATCAATCAACGTGGCCGAAGTCAAACACCAGCACGCGACAGCAAACAACGTTCTCGTAGTCGTTCACAAAGCCAG
This sequence comes from Bactrocera tryoni, assembly GCF_016617805.1. Lineage (NCBI taxonomy): Eukaryota > Metazoa > Arthropoda > Insecta > Diptera > Tephritidae > Bactrocera > Bactrocera tryoni. The sequence goes on from NW_024395977.1 coordinate 22,164,329, forward strand.
GTTAGCAAGTCTCCGAATTGTTATTATCATCATCAACTCGGCGCAATATTACAATCGACCACAACACGTGCGTGATGGAGTAGATACCGAGAGTTGAAGACGGAGAGACGCGTTTGCAGACAAAAATAGAAGGAGGCCGAAACGCATGAGTATGATGAGCATAACAAGCTGGCCGACAGGGGTAATGCTCGAAAATTTTATGAAAAAAAGCGGCTACTCGCAGAAGGTTTGAAGACCGGAGCATACTCTTGTAGGCTCTTGGTAAACGATGCTCAGAGCGATGCTAACGCCAAGAGAAGGCGAACCCGATTCTCCAATCGATGACGATGTTCCATTGCCCGACCGTGAAGAAGTTCGAATAGCAATTACCCATCTGAAGAACAACAAAGCGGTGGGGGCCGACGGATTGTCGGCCGAACTATTCAAATACGGCGGCGAAGAATTGATAAGGGGCATGCATCAGATTCTTTGTAGAATGTGGTCGGAAGAAAGCACGCGCAACGATTGGAATTTAAGTGTGCTCTGCCCAATCCATAAAAAGGGAGACCCCACAATCTGTTCCAACTACCGTGGGATAAGCCTCCTCAACATCGCGAACAAGGTTCTATCTAGACTTGAAAAATCAACAACTGACCAGATATTCACCATGCACCAAATTTTGGAAAAGACCCATGAAAAAAGAATTGACTCTCACCATCTTTCGCCGATTTAAAAGCTGCTTTCGACAGCACGAAAATGAGCTGCCTCTATTCCATGATGTCTGAATTTGTTTTCCCGCAAAACTAATACGGCTGAGTAAACTGACGTTGAGCAACACCAAAAGCTCCGTCTTTCCGTCGGGAAGGATCTCTCCGAAACATCAGACAAGGCGACTCTCTTTCCTGTGACTTCTTCAACCTACTTCTGGATAAAATAATTCAAGCTGCAGAACTAAACCGAAAAGGTACAACTTTCAATAAGAGAGTACAGTTGCTGGCGTATGCTGATGATATTGATATCATTAGCCTTAACAACCGCGCCGTTAGTTCTGCTTTCTTCAGAATGGATAAGGCAGCGAAGCAAATGAGTCTGGTGGTGATTGAGGACATCACGAAATATCTCCTGTCATCAAACAAACAGTCGTCGCACTCGCGACTAGGCACCCACGTCACTGTTGACATCATTATCGAAAAACATAAGCCAAACTCTATAAGTCACTCATTTTTCCTGTCCTGCTTTATAAAAGCATCTGATGAGACAGCGTTGCGAGTTTTCGAAAACATAGTTCAGCGGAAGATTTATGGTCCTTTGTGATATCCTTTCGGTAGAATGAGCTGTACGATATATAGTTCAGGGAATTAAGAGATAGCGGCTACGCTGGCTGGGTTATGTCGTCCGAGTGGATGAAAACACTCGAGCTCTGAAATTATTTGTCCAAGTACTCACCGGGGGAAGCAAAGGAAGAGGAAGACCTCCACTCCGTTGGAAAGAAGGCGTAAGGTGCGTAAGCGTTGTCTATGCCAATAAAGAAGAAGCGAAGCTTTAGTACGGCAACCACAAAGTTGTGTATATCAGCTGTTTGATATGTTGCTGCGTCTTTGAAATGTTTAAGGAGCTGGCTTTAAGACGTAGGCGCTATGTCGTGTCATGTGGTCATGTAAGTGTTCGAAGCGTCATTAAGAAAGATATCATCCATTGCAGAAACCTATACAATGTTGCAGTCCGGCTTATAATCATATTGGTCATCAGCCACCAAACCGTTATCTATGAAGACAAAACAACGGCCTTGTGTAATAAACGGACAGATTGAGAAACCTTTAAACAGATCATGGAAAATGATGAACGCAAATATATATGACTCTATATTAAATGCTGGCCAACAAGAGTTTGATTTGTTTATATTTTATGTGAAAAAAATAGTCGCCAAGGCGTTCGGTAAATATCGCCCCAAAGGCCAACGTTTGAACCTAAGCATTGTTAAAAAGTGAAAAAATCATTTATATCAGATCGCAAGATTTGAGTTAAAAAAGGATATGAGAGCAGCAAATAACGCGAAATCGCTAAATTATTGTAACGAAAAAATCGCTGCGTTAACGTCTCAAACGACGCAAACCAAGCGATCTTTCAAACCAACCTACATATGTACACTCTTAGAATAGTTTTGTGATTTTGTAATAGATATAGAATTAAATTATGCTCAAGTTTTTTGTTAGACAGAAAAGAGAGGGCATTTCAAATAGTCTGCGCGGAAACAAATGTTTTCCCTATGCCTGAATCAGCAGACACAAAAGGGCAAACCAGGCTACGACCGGCTCGGGAAATGACTATATATCTCTAAGAAAAGGATTAGGCGCTATCCTCAAACAAATTAAATCAGCAATGTTAAGGTAGAAAAAATTATAAGTACTAAAGTAAAAAATTGGGTATCTGGGTTAGATAAGTTCTTTGACATCATAGGTAGCCTTCACCAGGACTGGATTAAGGCAGAATGGTATGAAAGACGCACAAAGGCCTCTATATCCTTAGACACATGCTACGAGTACAAACATGATGATATTTCTAAGTCAGTGGGAGCTCTTCCTATACGGAAATACTTTGTGTCAATAAGTACTCAACTTACAAAGGCCTGTAGAGGGTCGCAGTTATTCCGATATGCTCCAGAGTAGGTGGAACAAATGCTCGCATTTGTGACGTTAATAACCAACAACGCAAGCAGAGTACAAAAGAAAGGTCACATAAAAATAAAATGAATCAACTGGAATGAAATAAAAAGATGACGTATAAATACTGGCGCAAGCTGAAAAACTGCAAAGCCCCACAGAGCTGTTGCCTCTACGTAGAACAAAAGCTTAAGTAAAACTCACCAGCGAACAATATGGCGCAATATGGAACATGGTTAGAAATTATTTCCGAAACAGCGTCAATATGGCTTACGGAAAGGAGCAGTTTCAAAACAAAAAAAAAAAAACAAAACAGCGGGAGAGGAAATAGCAATGGAGCAGACCGACTACAAATTTAATTGGCAGCAAAATTCTTAACATAGCAGCTAGATTAGGCCATGCCGCTACCAAAGAGGTTCGAAAACCACTTTTAAAAAAGCCTGGACACAACGACACAACCCGCGATATTCCCCTGATGTCTGAAGAATTCACAAACAGCTACGTGAGTGGAAACTGCTAGAAGACTACGCGGGCAGCAATCACCAATATATGTCCTACTAGATAAATTTTAATTTCCATTTGAATGATTCGCAATTTGTCTAAGGGTGGGCGGGGCCTTGCTCATTGTTCATTTTAACGCCGACTCTTTTGACGCCCTTCCGTTCAAACTCGAATATAAAATCAAACGTTTCTGGCGTAATTATTTAATCAGTTATTGTTCTTTTAGTAGTTTTTATTAACATAACTGTTATATGGATAGTGGGAATGGTTATCATCTGATTTAACAAATTTTGACAGTACTTAAAAAAATAGTAAAATGACTTTAGTTGAAATAGGTCTGGTAGTTTGTGAAATCTGCTTATAAACCATTTTAGAGGATAGGGTCAAATCCACTTTTTAAAAATTTTCACCCAACAGATACGCTTTTCTACGGCAATATTTTGTACCAAATGACGGTTTTGTATATTATTTGAATGTATAGTTATTTGTGCCAAATGACGTTTTAATGCTGACCAAAAAATTATGCATAGTAAATGTTCTTTATATATTTTCGTTTAACGGCATTTTCTGGATTTGGCAATGCTCCGATTCCATCCTTTTGCGGTACACATATTTGTAACTGGAACAGGTGCTCTCTGAATTTTTTTACCATATGCCATGTCCAATATACATACAAATATGTATTTGGAGTGCAGTCAGCTGAATGTTTGAAAATCCTAATATTTGTTATTAGGGACGTAAGTTTTCTCCCGATTTGATTAATTTCAGGCACAAACATGCACCATTAGAAACACACGCTAACTCAGAATATTATGATAACTCACATATTGGCCGATATATGCGTAATAATGCCAACCAGAAGTTCGCAAATTTTTAGATTATGTATATGAGGGTTAAAGGAAGAGTAGTCTAACCAAGAATGATAGAAAAAACGACTGCGCAATGACGAGTTCAAATTTCGTTCGTTCTGTGCATCTACGTCACGGTTGACCAACGTCCAATCAGCTGATTTTCAGTTGTTTGTTTTTCTTTGCAATAAGAAGCAATTTTGTATTGCAGGCATACAAAAAAATGAATATCATCAAAAGTTAACATCAATATAAGTGAATATTATTAAAAGATATCAATATAAGAGAATATTTTATATTGAACATTTACCTACATATTCATTTCATTGTATTTTCATTGTATTATTTAATTTTGTCTCTTTGCTGTGCTTGTTTTCAACCATATACATTTATGCAAATAAAAAGATTGAATATTTTGTATTTCATTTTATCAATTTATTGTCTTTTTTAATTTTCTGTTTTTTGCTGTACATATTTTCAATTAAATTTTTATTTAAGGAACGAATCGTAAAATACATTCTAGCTCTAAAAACAGTTCATTTACTTTCGGGCTATAGTTTGCAAAATTACTTAAATCTAAGTGCTTCTGGACATAATTTGTGCATATATGCAAATCAGTACCATTTACGTCATCAAATACTGCTTGCAAGGCTCTCATTGCTGCATCAACAAATCTGTTGGTTTTGAGAGTCCTTCTTCAGAAAGGTGATCCACCCAAGTATAAGGTGAACAATTTTCTGAACTGGCACAAATTTCGGGGCTGTCTTTATCAGGTTTGTGGCAGATGTACCCTGCCAAATTGTCAAGTCCGTCGTTGTTGAGAATATCCAAGTCATCATTTTTTTCAGTTAGGTCAGTGGAATTTATATCAACTGACACACGTTGAAAAATATTACCTGCAAAAATATAATGAACAGACATACTACATGCGTATAATTAAATAGAATAAATTGTTTGTTAGGTTTATTATTATAATTAGGTTAAGAAACAGTGGTACGTATGCAAAAACTTGGTTTGTATATTATGTAAGTATATATTTGCATTTGTTAACATCAGTTCATTTTTATATTAAAATGTTTTCTGTAGTTTTAGGTTTATAATACTATGTACTATTAATATTTTGATAATTACCGGTTAGAGGAAAGTAATTCCCTTCCAAATCTGGGGTGTTGTCGACTTCAACATTTCCTTCACCTGTAATCGCTCCTTTGTTGTGACCAAGTATATAGGAACGCAGCCTATACCTGAACTCCTGCTTGTCAGGGTGATCGTGAAGAGCGCCTTTTAACCTGATTACACCAAAAAAAATTTCTAAAACGTCCTGGCTTAAACGAGACTCCATCTTTTTCTGCCGTTCATTAGCCTCTGCAGGAGCAGTGGTTAACGTGGGAAAAGCGCTGGGTATAAACTTCGATGGATCCCGCGAACTCAAACCTGCAAGAGTGTTTGGTTATAAAAGTAAAATTATTGTAATTACCCATTTAAAATTGCAAATTGCTTTCAAAGGCTTCTGGAGCGAAGTGCACTTCTCAAATACACACATTTTTAACATTAATTTTCTCCGCCTGACGACGAAATTGAATCCATTGTTTTAGTACAGTACTAGGGAAAATTAGGGAAATGGAAAAATCTCCACTTCGTGGCACTATTTTTAAAATTGTTATTATTGCATCCGAACACTGCGCAACTCATTTTAAAAAATATAAAATTTCAGAAATAATACTACTCTCGAAAATACAATTCGAATTCACATTCAAAGCAAGCAAGTTAAAATTATTTGTTCTGAGCAAGTTTGGCTGATTTACCGTGCGATTCTGTAACTTGAGACAGTCTCAAGTCTCTAAATTTGAGATTTTAAGTTAGAGACAATTTTTGAGACTTGAGATGATATTGCTATTCTGTAAGTGACAGTCACAAAATCTATTACATTTCATTATTCAGAGATGTTTTTACACTTGAATGAAAATAAATATGTCGATAACAAATATTAAATTTTCTATAACATAGTCAAAAACATAATTATCAATGAAAATAAAAATATATGTTGACTTTGTTTCATAATATTTACGAAATTTATGTAAAATTTATTTATTTTTAACCTTTTCGTGTTTGAGTTGCTTACAAAATATAAAGAAACGACAATCGATTAATATCTATGATGATCTCTATTCAGTATATTCAAAATGGCAGACATAAGAGTTCTTTTTAGTTTTGTGACATGCTAACTACCAGGTCTCAATATTTTGAGACTAACGCTAGAGACTGTTTAGTGAATAGTAACTAGTCTCAAATTGAGACTTTGCCTCAAAATGTCTCAAATAGAGACTAGAGACTGGTTACAGAATCCCGCTATTAGTCTCTTGCCCACCACACAGAAATTGCACACTCGATGCGCCTCCGTAAATTTCTTCAAACATGAAGAATATCGAATGTATAATAATAAAAAAATTTGAGAAGGCTCTTCAAATATATAAGAATAAAGCCTAAAAGTTTCATTTCAATCAGACATTTCTTTCCTTTCCAAAAAAATCCTTGAAAATATAGATTTTTTGAAGCCTCTAAAGAAGGTTACCCCCCTAAACCCCCCAGATACACATGTACATATATGTGTATAACATCTTTTCACAAATCCAATTTGTCTCTTTAATACATTGAGTGCCAAGGGGTTGATGATTTTGTGGTTTATTTTGGATTTTATAACGGTTTTTTTTGTCGCACGTTTCCTTACGACATGACACTGCACGACGGAATTGCAATCGTAAAAATCGATGTCGTACGAAAATGTGCGAGGCCTGGGACATGGATGAGGACGAACCAACAGCATTGTCAAACGTAGTCGATTCTTCCGAAACAATCAATTGGACTGAATTTAGTTCTCGTCAGAAAACTTTTACATTCACTGGGCGATCAGGCTTGCAACAGTCTATTCCCTCAGATATTTCCTGTTTGGATACATTTCTCCTATTTGTTGACAACGACGTTATTGAATTAATTGTATCAGAAAAAAATAAGTATGCGGATGAATATGTAAATAAAAGTGCTGTTACCGGATTTTCTCGAAAAAAAAATTGAATACCAACAACAGATTTTGAAACGAAGAAGTTTCTTGGCCTAATGTTGTGGATGGGTTTGGTGAAGGTGGGGTGTTTAAAGGACTATTGGTCCAAAGAAGAGATCTACAACTTTTCAATTCCGGGGAAAGTAATGTCACGCAATCGCTTTCAGCTATTGCTTAGTTTCATGCACTTCTCAGACAATAACTCAATTAAACCAGGTGATAGGCTTAGTAAAATAAAACCGCTATTGGACATGCTACAAATTCATCATCTTTATGGTATAAAGTTTTTTAAGCTCTGCTCTACCGAAGGATTCACCTGGTCAGTGAAAATATACTCCGGAAAGTCATCAAGTGGATTGAGAGATGTCGGTTTGGCTAAAACTGTTTGCGAGGATCTGATCATTGATTTGAAAGGTCAGGGTCGAACTTTATATGTAGACAACTTTTACACAAGCTTGAACTGGCCCGTTCAATGCTAGATCAAAAAACACATGTGGTCGGTACACTCCGTGCCAACAAGAAACATTTCCCAAAAGAAGTTATGGTTGCTCCTATAAAGAAAGGTGAAGTAGTGGCTAGAGAAGATCCCTATGGTATAGTTGTTCTAAAGTGGAAAGATAAACGCGACGTCAGAATGCTATCCACGAAACATTCCCCGATAATGGTATCCATAACAGATGGAGCACGTAATCCTGCAGAGCCTTCAACTAGTCAAGGAGCGAGACGTAAAAGACGAGCAACAGAAAAGCCACTGGCTGAGGTAGAATATAATAAGGGGAAATGAGGCATTGATCTTTCCGACCAAATGGCTTCATACGCAAATACTCTTCAACTACATACTGTCCGCAATGCCCCAACACTCCCCAATTGTGCATTAATTGCTTTCCAAAATATACACATCTAAAAAATTAATGTAAAAAATCAATGTAATTGAAGTTATCATATCCTAATTTTAATTTTTCAATATCTTTTTTATGCTTTTTTCCTCAAATATCGAATGAATTGCAATAAATTTTCAAAATTAAAAAGAAGCTCCGAGCTTTTATCATAAAAACCGCAAAAATGAAGATATTTCTATGAAACTTGGACCAAAATTTAGGGAAAACATTAGGCTACTAGAAATACATTTAAAAAACCCTGTAGCGTCAACCAAAAACACATGACAATACCTAAGGCCAGACAATGCCTGTCGCACGAAAACGTGTAGCCATGGCACCCCATGAATTTTTGGTGTCGCACGAAAACGTGTAGCCATGACACTCAATGTATCAAATCGCTTGTATTTTTTGACTAATAATCATGTATTTTTTTAAGCATTTATATAAATTTTCTAGATCGCTTTGTAATTTTGAGCTAGCTGCTGAAATAATCGTATCAGTATTTAACTGCATTAACAATATCATTTATATGGTACTAGAGGACGCTTTACTGTGGCTGACAGATAGATATGATATGATTTCTATTAGTTAGATTATAGCATTTTTGTGAAGCAACTTGTGTTAGTTTAAAAAAAATGGATCATAAAGCATTTCGTGTGTTAATAAAACATTGCTTTTTGAGGGAAAATACTGTTGAATTTGGGCTCTGCACCAGGGAAATCAACCGTTGAAAAGAGATTTGCTAAGCTGGAAAGAGGCGAAATGAGCAATTCGATGTTTTTGTTAGATTATGAACTTGCAAGGCACCCGCTTTGCACAGAGCTATCGCCTCATTACTGAATGTGGCCCGCACGCGTTAAAATTGGAGTAAACCAATTCCTCTTTCCGTATACCATGAAGATTTCGTATTGTCTTCGGAATATCTAAATGCATACACTACATGTTTACCTATTTATTATATTTTGAAAATAATTAATATATTACTGAATGTCCTTATATACAACGTTCACAGCTTTCTTTTCTTTAGAAAATACAAACTTGTTTACTCCAGATGTTACTCTCAAAAGAGCGACATACAGTTGGCCATGTGAAAAACAGTCAACGGTCAAATTTAAGCCTGCAACGTTGAAGGTTTAACCCTTCGATTTATTAATGATCACACCAAAAGATGTTGTTGCTGACAAATTTACTTAGCTTTATGTTCTAAATATTAATTTTAATCGTAAGTCAACTCTGTTTGAGTACACCAAAATATGTGTTGGCTTCTTCCGGTTTCACTTTCAAGTAGCCGAGGTGAAACTACAAATATGTAATACAAAGTATTTATTTTGTATATATTAGTACATTTAATCCAATTTTTTTACAGATATTAAAACCTCCCTCGTAGCCTTTACAAATGTTTCTTTGAATAAAGTGTTTTAATATATTCGTGTTTATTTTTTATAAGAAGTTGTGGCGGTTAGATTTAATTTAAATTTATTTTGCAATTTTAATTTCATTTCATTTTCAATTTTAAAATTCGCGACAATATCAAAAACCCATAATATGTCAATATTGCATAATTGCATAATGAACGTTCAATAAATATTGCCATTCGTGATCGCAGTTAATATAAAAATATTGAACGTTTAGCCAGCACCATAGAATCTGATGATTGCTTATTTTTTTTTTTCGTTTTTGATATGGCATCTCTAGGAGTTGGATTTAGCATTAGAAGCCATAATTACTTTTTTTACAAAAACACGTTCTCCAAAAACTCGCGGTATAACGATTGAAAAACATAACTGTATGGGTAACCTATAATGTACAATATTTCTGAACAATTTTTAAATAAACAAATAGTTTCAGTGGATACGTGTGTTATTCTATTCACAACATCCTCCGACGTTTAAATAAAAATCAGAGAAATATACATACGAGCGATCATTACCGGGCCCTTTTTCAATCCCAGTTTTGTAAACATCAGGCGATTCTACGAACTCGCTCAAAGAACATAGTGTCGGGATAAAACCATCGGTTTTTAGCAAACGAGAACGAGAAGGAAAGAAATACGATCACGTTATCAGCTCGCTCGACGTTGAATCACTCACAAATGTTGCCGTTATTGTGCGTGCACCACCAGCGACAGGGAGATACGACTCAATTAAAAGCCGATTAATGAAAGATTTCATCGATTCAGAAAATAAGAAGCTGAATCGAATGGTCAATTATTTCGAAAAATACACGTTTTACTCGGCGGTGCATTAAATGACAATGCAATCAAAACATTCTGGCTCGATAAATTGCCTGGAAGTGTGCGCACAGTGGTGTCAATTGCCGAAGGAGATTTAGATTGGTGTGCTCAAAAAGTTGACAAAATGATGGAAATTGGCAATTTCAGTTCAGTTTCAACGGTTTAAGGTCAACAATCTAAGTCCAACACCTAAGAGGATGATTTCGCCGCTTTGAAGCAGACGATTGACGCTCTCCGACTAGAAATCAACGAAATCAAGTAAATTCTTCAATCAATCAACGTGGCCGCAGTCAAGCACCAGCACGCGACAACAAACAACGTTCTCGTAGTCCTTCACAAAGCCAGTTTAGCAAGTCCCCGAATTTTTATTATCATCATCGACTCGGCGCTGATGTCAAGAACTGTTTACAACCAGGCGCATTCAAGAAGGAGGGAAACTAAAGATTGCTTCGCCTCCGACGGTCAGCGAGGAGAGCAGGCAAAAATCACGCCGTCTCTTTATCACTGATCGTAAGACTCATCTCAAATTTTTAGCCGAGATAGGAGCAGATTTTTCAATTCTAGCTAAATCATTAATTAAAGAGAAACACAAAACAACTAATTATTGGCTATTCGCCGCCAACGGATCAATCATCAACCCATACACAACACACAAACCAATTTCAACCGCTTTAGGACTACGAAGGGAATTCACATTCAGTTTCATAATGGCTGACGTCACAAAACCAAATTGGGGTGCAGACTTTCTCGACATTTTTGGTCTTCTGGTTGATGTCAAAGGCAACCAACTCATTGGCAGGGAAACCAAACTCGAAGCAAAATGCGTTTCTTATTTCATCATTTATGAGCCGGTATTTTCAATCAACAGCGACAACGTATGTAAAAAGCTGCTAACTGAATTTAAAAATCTCACGACACATTCGGAAAGGCAATATTTTCTGTTCTTGATTTAGAGAAAGCTTATTTCAACATCACCGACGAAGATCGAAAGAGACAGCCATAATCCCACTGTTTGGGCAGTTTGAATTCAACGTTATGACCTTCTGATTATGCAGCGCAGCGCAAACATTTCAACGATTCATGGATCAGGTAATATTCGGTTTGGAATTTGTATTCTGCTACATCGACGACATTTTCATCGCATAGAAAAACAAAGAAGAGCAATTTCAATATATTCGAAAAGTTTTGGAATGGTTACGCGAACGCGGCTTGAAAATCGACGTCGCTATTTGGGAATTCGCATAGGAAGAGGTGTTATTTTTGGGTCATCGAGTCAGTAAAGCGGGCATTCGACCATCAACCGATAATGTAGACGTTATCGCAAATTATCCAAACAAATTAGCCAAGAAACTTCGTACGTTCCTAGGAATGATTTATTTTTATCGCGACTTTATTCCAAATGCAGCTCAAACTCAGGGCCGACTACGCGTTCTAATCAAAGGCAACAAGAAAGACAGTTATTTGAACCTAAGGCGACGAATGAGCTTTTGAATAATGTAAGCAAGCATTGATCGACGCAGTTACATTAGCACATCTGACATCTCACATTGACACTTCATGTCAACGCTAGCAATTTTTCGGTCGGAGCAGCTCTTCATCAAGTCAACGAAGAGAAATTTGAGCCACTCGGATTTTATTCAAAACGAATGACCGACCGCCAGAAGCGCTACAGCACATAAAAGCGCGAGTTAATAGCCGTTTACCAATCAGTCAAACAATTTAAACACATGACTGAAGGTAGGCGCTGCACAATTACGACCGATCATAACCCAACAACATTGGCATTGTCGCCACGACAGTTGAATCATTTGGATTTCATCGGTCAGTACACCACAGATATCTGTTACATTCCCGGGAAAGACAAAATCGTAGCTGATTTTTTCTCACGCATCGTAAGTTTCTAAAACCTGAGAAGCAATCAATTTTGAAGAGTTGGCTGAGAGTCAGAAAGTCGACCAAGAATTTAATGATTTTTTGAAGAGTAACACGTTAAGTTTACAACTAAAATTAGTTAATATCGCGAATGCAACCAAAGCCATTGTTCGTGACGTTTCAACGAAGCACGTACCATCATTCATCACTAAGGAATTTCGTCAACAAGTATTCCACTCTCTTCACAACATGGCTCATCCCAGTATAAAGTCAACAATCAAAACGATCAGCGAGTGCTTTGTTTGGCCCAAAATGAAAAAGGACATTATCGAAATGGTACAAACTTGTATTTCATGTCAAAAATCCAAAAGTGCGCAACACATCAGAACACCACTTCAAAGTTTTTTTTACACCAAGTAAACGTTTCGAATAGGTTCACATCGATTTGGTCGGACCATTGCCAGTTTGAAATGGTTATCGCTACTCCCTTACTTGCATCGATAGATACACTCGTTGGCCAATAGCTATTCCAATTGAAAAAATTCACGCCGATACCGATAACTTTCTACGGTGTGCCAGCAAAACTATTCAATGAATTATCGCTTATGATTGGAACAAAACACCTTCGTTCAAGTCCACGAAATCCGCAAGCCAACGGCATGATCAAACGTTTTCATCGAACCATGAAATCAGCCATCAAATGTCAAAACAACGAACGCTGGACCGACACACTGCCAATGATCATGATTGCCCTTCGCTGTGTGTTCAAAGAGGACATCAAAGCAACACCATCAGATATGGTTTATGGCGAGACACTCACACTCCCATGCGTTTTCTTCGAAAACATCGACAACGATACTTTTGGCACCGAATTCGTTCAACTGTTATGCGAATTGATGTGGAAAATTCAACCCGTTCCAACTTCGAATCACGCTAACATCAGGGTCTTCGTTCAAAAGAATTTGCAAACTTGCACACACGTTTTTTTGAGAGATGATGATGTTCGACCACCGCTTAAAACACCATACGACGGTCCATAAGAAGTGTTGAGCTTAAACGACAAGATATTTGAAATCCTCATCAAAGTTCGCGAAGCTCGCATTAGATAGAAGAAGTTCGCATAGATAGAGTCAAAGAGGCGTATTAACATCAAGCAAAAATCAAACCAACTACACTCAAACCCAAAGCGAACAACCAAAGTCAACGATAATCGGAAGAACCGTCAACAAACCTAAATGATACGTTCCTTTCAGCGTCAATTAGTTATTAATTTTTAATTTCTTCCGTGACTCAATTATCATTCAGCCACTGACGGGGGAGTACTGTGGCGGTAAGATTTAATTTAAATTTATTTTGCAATTTTAATTCCATTTTATTTTCAATTTTAAAAAATTCGCGTCAATATCGAAAACCCACAATACGTCAATATTGCATAATAAAAGTTCAATAAATATTGCTATTTGGGGTCGCAGTTAATATGAAAATATTGAACGTATAGAATCTGATGATTGCTTATTTTTTTTTTCGTTTTTGATATGGCATCTCTAGGAGTTGAATTTAGCATCAGAAGCCATAATTACTTTTTTTATAAAAACACGATTGAAAAACATAACTGCATGGATAATCTATATGTACAATATTTCTGAACAATTTTGAAATAAATAAATAGTTTTAGTGGATACGTGTGTTTATTTCATGTACAACATCCACAAAGTAAAAAAAAAACATAACGCGAATCCATCGAAAATGCCGATTTCAAATGAAGATTCTTTTAGCGATAACTATGGAGACCGCGCAATGGTAATGCCAGACAACACAGTTGCAGATTTACAAAAACTAATACGTCGGTGGCAACTATCTTTAGAAGCATCCGCAAGGGAAACTCTGAAACAAACGATCTCTGCCGACAGCTGCCGCCTTCGATACCAAGATTGCTGAGTCACTTGCCGACTCTTTTCAAGTCAGTGCTGCCGCATCTGTTAAGCCAATGTATGCCTATACAAATACAGCTGATAATTTTGCCTAGTCATTGCCACACAGGAGCTTTGCTAACGCCGCCGTTCTTACCCCACCGTATTCTAACAACAACGCTGCTGACGTATTTTTCACCCGTTCTAAGGCTTATACAAATTCCAACTACAACCCTACATCAGCCCACTAGCATATGCCCAGCTATATGCAGCCTATTACGCCTCATTTAAATGTTACCGCAGGTAACTTTTTGCCGATTGTAAATTTTGCTGGTATTAAATCTACAGCCGCCACATCTATAAACAACACATATTTTAGGCTCAGCCGAAGAGTGGCCAATATTTATCGTCGCCTTTAAAGAAACAACAAATATGTTTGCATACAGTAATGTAGAGAATTTACTTCGCTTACAGAGTTGAATCGCTATTAATTCATCCTTCAAGTGTAAATCCAGTGATATCTTCGTTACAGCCAGCTCACAAAAGTCAGATCGTTTCCATCAATCACAAGTGGAAAAATTCATGAAATCACCAATTATAGTTTATGGTAACAAATTTAGTCGCATTTTTGGAGAACGCCAGTGCTGCACCTCATATTTCAAACTCAATACTGCTCGATGAATTGGTAAGTAAACTACGTATAAACGGAAAAGAATGAGCAAGTCATACGTTTGCAATAAATAAACCATACCCAATAATATGTGAATTTAGTTCGTGGTTGCAACAGATGCCAACATATGTTGTAATGGCAACAGAAGTGAACACACCAACGTCAGTTCCGAACAACCATCACGAAAATGTAATAGATCACCAAAAACAGTGCTATCCACATCTGTAGAAAAATTTAAATGTATATCTTGTAAAGATAATCATCGATTGTATCAATGCATGAAATTTAAAAAAGTTGATAATGACAAGCGATGGGAAATTAATTATTAAAACAATCGCTTGTGTTTTTGTTGTCTTTCTCCACGTCATAATGTTTATAATTGTACACGACGTCTTACATGTGGTATAGCATCATGCCAGAATCTTCTATATAAATAAAACTGAATTGTTGCTCGTTAGTCTGATTAAAACTCGAGAACGGCTGGGCCGATTGAGCTGACTTTGGCTTTAAAATGTTTGTCGTAGTCCAGGGTAGGTCTAAACGGTGAGCAAATAAGGAAAAATTACGAGTAAGATAGAGTAAAACGACAATTCCATTTTCCCATATAAAAGTTGACCACTTACTTGCTGTCAAACATTTGACGGTATTTGTACTCTCAGTTCCACTCGAATTGAAGAACGCATTAAAACAAGACTTTTGAATCGACAACATAATATCAACTTTGCTCATAACATCGTGTATTTAAATTTCAATTTCAAATTTCAAAATCTATATAAATAAAAATGAATTGTTGTTCGTTAGTCTGATTAAAACTCGAGAACGGCTGGGCCGATTGAGCTGACTTTGGTTTTAAAATGTTTGTCGTAGTCCAGGGTAGGTCTAAACGGTGAGCAAATAAGGAAAAATTACGAGTAAGATAGAGTAAAACGACAATTCCATTTTCCCATATAAAAGTTGACCACTTACTTGCTGTCAAACATTTGACGGTATTTGTACTCTCAGTTCCACTCGAATTGAAGAACGCATTAAAACAAGACTTTTGAATCGACAACATAATATCAACTTTGCTCATAACATCGTGTATTTAAATTTCAATTTCAAACTTCAAAATATATAAATATAATTAATGTGTTGACACAAGAATGATAGAGAAAGAGATTACGCAATGCGCATGTTTGCTTTGAGTCAGCTGTTCTTGCTGACGTCACGGTTGACTTATTATTCGCCCGCGCTATTGAAAGTGAATTCGAATTGTGTTTTCAAGTGTTATATTAATTGTTAAATTCTATATTTTTAAAATGCGTTGTGCAGTGTACGGTTGTAATAATAACAATGGTAAAAATAGTGCTACGAAGTGGAGATTTTTTCATTTCCCTAAGGATAAAGCCGCATTAAAACAATGGATTAATTTTTGGTTTCGAGCTGGTTTCATCAATGAGAGTCATTGGTAAAAATGGTTTGCTTCCATTGCAAAAAGGTAATACTCAAGCTACATATATATTTAGATAAGCTGATTTTCTACAGTTTTTGATTTTACTTATGATTTACAGGTATACTCCAAAGCAATAATGCTTTGAAATTGCTCCTGGATGGCTTAAGACAGCAGCACAAAATTGATTACATTTTGACCTATCGATTGAACCAGGACGTTTTGGAAAATTTTTTTGGCGTAATCAGGTCAAAAGGCAGTCTTCACGATCACCCTGACAGGCAGGAGTTCAAATATAGGCTGCGTTCCTAAATATTTGGTCACAACGAAGGAGCGATCACAGAAGAAGGCAATGTTGAAGTCGACAACACACCAGATTTGGAAGGAAATTACTTATCTCTAACTGGTAATTATCAAAATATTAAACGTACATAGTATTATAAACCTAAAACTACAGAAAACATTATTATATAAAATTGTATTGATGTTAACAAATGCAAATATGTACATACAAACTAAGTTTTTGCATACTAACCACTGTTTTTTATCATAATTATACTAATAATAATAACTAACAATTTATTCCATTTATTGATACGCATGTATGTATGTTTATTATATTTTTGCAGGTAATATTTGTCAACGTGTGTCAGTTGATCTGAATTCCACTGACCCAATCGAAAAAAATGATGACTTGGAGATTCTCAACAACGACGGGCTTGAGAATTTGGCAGGGTACATCTGCCACAAACTCGATAAAGACAACCCCGAAATTTGTGCCAATTCCGAAAATTGTTCGTCCCATACTTGGGTGGATCACCTTTCTGAAGGAGGACTTTCAAAACCAACAGATATGTTGATGGAGCATATGAGAGCCTTGCAAGCAATATTTGACGACGTCAATGGTAATGATTTGCATATAAGTATGTACAAATTACGTCCAGAAACACATAGATTTAAGTGATTTTGTAAATTGTAGCTCGAAAATAAAATAATTATTTCTCAGAGCTAGAATGTATTTTAGGATTCGTTCCTTAAATAAAAACATAATTGAACATATGTTTAGTAAAAAAAGAAAATTAAATAAAACAATAAATTGATACTTGGTTACAAAATATTCAATCTTTTTATTTACATAAATGTATGTACATATATGGTTGACACAAACACAGCAAAGATTGTCTCTTTTTAAATAATACAATGAAAATTCAATTAAATGAATATGTAGGTAAATGTTCACTATAAAATATTCACTTATATTGATATCTTTTATTAATATTCACTTATATTGATGTTAAATTTGATGATATTCATGATTTTGTATGCCTGCAATAAAAAATTGCTTCTTATTGCAAAGAAAAACAACCAACTGAAAATCAGCTGATTGTAAGTTGGTCAACCGTGACGTAGATGCGCAGAACGAACAAAATTTGAACTCGTCATTGCGCAATCTTGTTTCTATCATTCTTGGTGTTGACATGTTTGATGGTGCCAACTTTACAGTGTTACCAACTCTCAAAAATACTTTTATTATAATAACGGGGCATCTCTGCCTGTGCAGACTCCACATTGCTCATTGCTTACTAGGTATAGAATACTACATAGTTTGCCATATATGGTAAGCTCGAAGCTGTCTGTTCAGCAGTTTAACAGCGCAGTTTTCATTTATATGAAAATTTCGAAGAGGCAACATATCCCATTTCCACATATGCCGACGGCATTTTAATTTCGGTAATATGAAAATTAGAAGAGCGAGTTAAGACGGTTGTGTTATATTATAAAAATAAAGTACATTTTCAAAATAACATTTAATATTTATTTTAATATTGTTAATTTATAGAAATGTTATGCAAATTGGGTTGGGAAGTCTTAAACTTAATAAACTCATACAAGCATAAATCAAAATATCATTTCTCATTTTAAATTTATTATTTAAATTTCAAAATATAACTATAATTAATGTGTTGACATGTTTGATGGTGCCAACCTTACAGTGTTACCAACTCTCAAAAATACTTTTATTATAATAACGGGGCATCTCTGCCTGTGCAGACTCCACATTGCTCATTGCTTACTAGGTATAGAATACTACATAGTTTGCCATATATGGTAAGCTCGAAGCTGTCTGTTCAGCAGTTTAACAGCGCAGTTTTCATTTATATGAAAATTTCGAAGAGGCAACATATCCCATTTCCACATATGCCGACGGCATTTTAATTTCGGTAATATGAAAATTAGAAGAGCCAGTTAAGACGGCAGGAACATTTAAACAAAATATTTGAATGGACAGCTAAATGGCGAATAAAATTAAACGAGACTAAATCAGTACACATTGATTTCACATACAACAATACTAGATATATGCCTCTGTACTTAAACGGTGTGCAAATACCATATCATAATACCGCGAAATACCTAGGCATGACCCTGGACACAAAACTTAGATGGAGTGCACATGTCAAAAAGAAAAAAGAAGAATTAGAAATAAAATTCAGAAACTTGTATTGGCTATTGGGTAGAAACTCTGCATTATCCACATATAACAAAATTCTAGTCTACAAGCAGGTGTTCAAACCAGTTTGGACTTATGGGATACAACTTTGGGGCTGCTCAAGCCCCGTCAATGCGCCTTGGTATGTTCGCAGTCACGATCTTGAACGCGATCTCGGAATTGACTCAGTTGCTGCATCAATTAAAAAATGTGCAAAGTCTCATATGGAAAGACTTTCTGACCATGTGAACACTGAAGCCAGGGCTCTTGTCACTCGAAGTGAATGGAAAGAAAGGCTTAAGCGCAAAAAACCGTATCACCTTATACAGTAACCAGATTCTCTGCAATTTATACGCAGAGCACCATTAATTATTTTGTATTATACATTAAGCAAAACAAATTGTTCGTTAGTTTATTTTATGTTAACTAGTTACAATGGCATTGAAATAAAAAAAAAAAAAGTTAAGACGGTTGTGTTATATTATAAAAATAAAGTACATTTTCAAAATAACATTTAATATTTAATTCAATATTGTTAATTTATAGAAATATTATGCAAATTGGGTTGGGAAGTCTTAAACTTAAACAAGCATAAATCAAAATAGCATTTCTCATTTTAAATTTATTATTTTAATTGGTATATAAAAGTTATGCCACAATTATTATATAGTAGTCCAAAAATATAAATTCTTATTTTTCCCAAAAATACATTTGTAAAAAAAGGATCTTAATCCTTTGTTATTATCTTATTTTGTCAAAAAATACATTTGTAAACAAAAGGATATTTATCCTTTTTTTATGTTCCACACAAAAGATTTAAGGAGTTCAAGAGCTCAAAACGTGCCCTACAACAGCTACCTACCCGACGGCATTTCGCAAATGATAAAATAAGTTTTTCAAGAGCTCTAAGCATACGCTATATCATCTCGAACCTACCTACTTTACGCTTTTGCGCAAATGATAGCAAATGCCCACATACAGATTTGGCAATGGCAATAACAGTTAGTATTCTATAAATTCTATCCTGTCGAGATGCCCTGTAATAACTGTATCCGAACGTTCCATTGTTTTGTCATCTCATGTAAAAAGCACGTGTATCCGAACGTTACATTGTTTTGTCCATAAATTTAGAGACTTTTTGCTGCGCTCCTACTCCAACCGCACTAATGACCAGCGAGATGTTGATAATGATAACAGTCGTACAAGTATGGGAGAATTACGTTCAATAGTAAATAACTATAAAGTGGATAGGGGGAGAATGGAACGAGTTCGTGCACATCGATCACAACAGCAGCGAGCGCGGGATAATGAATTTAATCGATTCCGCAGACGCAATGCTCCTGTAAACCTCGAACGAGGATCATTTTCCTACGATCCGGAATTTGATTATAGTGCCGACAAATCTGTGACGATTGGAGAAATGTCAATCATTTGTCAACATTGTAAAGCATTAAAGTACAGTAGTGAACCTGCAGGATTATGTTGTGCTGGTGGCAATGTACAATTGCCTCAATTGGTTCCACCACCTGAACCGTTATACTCATTAGTTAATGCGATGGAAAGTGAGTCTAAACACTTCTTGGCTAACATCCGAAAATATAATAATTGCTTCCAAATGACATCGTTCGGTGCAACGCATATAGTACAAGACGGGTTCATTCCTACTTTCAAGGTAGTATACCATAATTGTTTTAGTGAAATTCTAATTTGTATTTGTATCACAATTAATTTAACCAGTTCTTAAACAATTGCAGATACAAGGACAAATTCATCACCTACTGGGGGCAATGCTGCCAGTGCCAGATGCAGATCATAAATTTTTGCAAATTTATTTTATGGGCAATCAAGATGTGGAAGTTGATACACGTTGTGGTCATAATCCAACCATCAAGCGAATCATTGTCCAACAACTGCAAACATTTCTTCACGAGAATAATGAATTAGTGAAGATGTTCAAAATGGCACTGGATCGGATGCCATCAGACAGCCATAATATTGTAATAAGAGCCGACAAAACACCTGCTGGAGAGCATGCAAGGAGGTTTAATTCACCGACAATAGATGAAGTGGCTATTGTCGTTGTTGGAGAGAATTTGCAATCAAGAGAAATTGTACTTAATCGCCGGAACAATGAATTGAGACGTGTATATGAAACACATAGAGCTTATGATGCTTTACAATACCCATTAATTTTCTGGCAGGGAGAAGATGGGTACCATTTTAATATCACAATGGTTAATCCAACAACAGGTAATTAGATTATACAAAATAAAATATTTTATATGTTCAATATATAAATGTATTTTTTTATCATATGTACTTCCAGGTGCTGATACACACAAAAAAGACAGTGCCATGAATTATTATGCATACAGACTCATGATCCGTGAAGGTGAAGTAAATCACATTTTGATGTGTCAATGGCTCTTTCATCAGTATGCAGTGGACATGTACGTCAAAATTGAGACTGAAAGATTGACATACATCCGTCTTAACCAACAGCAGTTTCGATCTGAAGAGTACATTCATCTTCGCGATGCAATCAATGCTGACGGCAATGTAAATAATGTAGGAAGAATGACAATTTTACCGGCCACTTACATCGGAAGCCCGCGCCACATGCACGAGTACGCTCAAGATGCGATGTCTTATGTTGGAAAGTATGGCCGTCCAGACCTATTTATTACATTCACCTGTAACCCACAATGGATTGAAATAAAAAAAGAACTGCTACACAACCAAACACCACTTGATGGCATGGCTGTGATAGCCAGACTTTACAAGCAAAAATTAAAATCTTTAATGAATTTCATTACAAAGCAATTTCGTGTGTATGGCCAAATACGTTGTTGGATGTACTCTGTTGAGTGGCAAAAGCGTGGTTTGCCACATGCTCATACATTAGTCTGGTTGGTTGACAAAATAAGGCCAGAAGAAATTGATTCCATTATTTCAGCCGAAATTCCTGATGAAACGGTTGACCCAAAATTGCATACGATAGTAACTAAACACATGATACATGGACCTAGCGGAGTTTTCAACAACAGCTCACCCTGTATGATCGACGGCAAGTGCTCCAAACGGTACCCGAGAAACTTGCTGAAACCATCTCGGGAATCGATGGTTACCCATTGTATCGTCGGCGATCAGTTGAGGACGGTGGACGATCTGTAGATGTCAAGATAAAAGGACAAGATTTTCATGTAGACAATCGTTGGATTGTGCCGTTCTCGCCCATATTGTCCAAAACTTTTGAAGCTCACATCAACGTGGAATTTTGTAACTCTGTGAAATCCATAAAGTACATATGTAAATATGTTAACAAAGGTAGCGACATGGCCATGTTCGCAGTAACAAACACAAATGATGAAGTGTCTCACTATCAGATGGGTCGCTATGTAAGCAGCAATGAGGCTATTTGGCGCATATTTTCGTTTGCAATTCATGAAAGACATCCCACTGTATTGCATTTGGCAGTTCATTTAGAAAATGGACAACGAGTGTATTTCAACCCAAACAGCGCTGTGGATAGAGCGGCATGTCCACCTGTGACCACATTGACAGGTTTCTTCTCAATTTGTGCAACTGATCAATTCGCTCGCACTTTGCTGTATGCTGATATCCCGCGCTACTATACATGGAACGCATCATCAAAGTCTTTTCAGCGTCGTAAACAAGGAACACCACTTGAAGGATATGAAAATGTATTTGCCACAGATGCTATAGGTCGTATATATACAGTACATCCTAATAACGATGAATGTTATTATCTTAGATTGTTATTGGTGAATGTTCCTGGTCCGACATCTTTTCAACAATTGCGAACAGTTGATGGACATCTGTGTGCGACTTACCGTGAGGCGTGTCAATTATTACGGTTGCTTGAAAACGATTCGCATTGGGATGATACGCTCAAGGATTCCGTGATATCTTCATCGCCGCATCAAATTCGCACACTGTTTGCGATTATAATATCGACATGTTTCCCCTCAAATCCGAATGATTTGTGGATGAAATATAGGGATGACATGTCTGAGGATGTGTTGCATCGCGTGCGTTGTGAAACTTTGAATCCTATATTGGAAATATAAAAGCTATGTGTTTGTTGATGGCAAATAAAGTTTTGTCGTGTTTGGGCCTGACAGCACCCAATCGTGCTATGCAAGATGCATTAAACCATGAGTTGCAAAGAGAACTCCAGTACGATACTCAAGCTATGACCGAAGCAGTTCGCACAACTGTTCCGCAATTGAACGAAGAACAAAGGATTGCGTACGATCGTTTAACACAAGCTGTAAACAGTGGGTCTGGGGGGATTTACTTTCTTGTTTCTCCTGGGGGTACTGGGAAAACGTTCCTAATTTCATTGCTATTAGCAAAGATCCGATCGCAAAATGAAGTAGCCCTAGCGTTGGCTTCATCTGGAATAGCAGCAACTTTATTAGAAGGCGGACGAACTGCACATTCAGCCTTAAAATTACCATTAAACATGCATATCAACGAAACGCCAGTTTGCAACATTGCCAAAAATAGCGCTATGGCGAAGACTCTCCAAGTATGCAAATTGATAATTTGGGACGAATGCACAATGGCCCACAAGAGGTCGCTGGAGGCACTAGATAGGACGTTAAAAGATTTACGTGATAACCAAAACATTTTTGGTGGAGCTATGATACTGTTGTCAGGTGATTTTCGTCAGACTCTTCCAGTAATTCCTCGATCGACTGTTGCTGACGAAATAAACGCATGTCTAAAATCATCAAATTTTTGGCGGAACGTAAAGACACTACAATTAACTACTAACATGCGAGTGTTTTTGCAACAAGATCAAACTGCGACTGTGTTTTCGAAGCAGTTGCTGGATATTGGCAATGGTAAGGTCGCAGTTGACAGCTCGACCGGATTAATGACTTTTCCCACAGATTTCTGTCACTTCACAGAAACAACAATATAATAACCACGATTGGCTAAGTGAACGAGCAATATTGGCAGCAAAAAACAAAGATGTCGATGATCTCAATACTACCATTCAGAATTTCCTTCCAGGAGAGTTGTTTACGTACAAATCAGTTGACACGGCCACAAACCAGGATGACGTAGTCAACTATCCTACAGAATTTTTAAATTCATTGGACTTGCCTGGACTACCACCATATAATTTGAAACTAAAAGTAGGGTCAGTTGTCATCATGCTGCGTAATATTAATCAACCTCGACTTTGCAATGGAACGAGATTGGTTGTGAAGAAACTCATGAATAACATCATCGAAGCTAAAATAATCAAAGGAAAACACAAAAGAGAGGATGTCTTAATCCCACGAATACCTATAATTCCAACGGATTTGCCATTTGATTTTAAGAGGTTGCAATTTCCCGTGCGTCTGGCGTTTGCGATGACCATAAATAAATCGCAAGGAAAACCAACATCCTTATTTATTTACGCACCGCAAAAGAAAACTAAAAATATTGTCTACCAGAAAGCACTATATTAATTAACTGTATATGATCATAACTGTGTTGTATTTAATTTAAGCAAAGATTTGTTTATCATGTTGACAGTCCAGAAACGAACACATCCAAGAAAATTTAAATTTTTGTATATGAAGTGTATAAATATAAATAAATGACTTAATATGTATATAATTGCAATCCAATGTGCATTTGGATCCTTAATGTCAACGTTTATTAGTAACTCTTTATTTCCATCAACTTGGCTCCATCTACTTGGGAACCACTTGGCTCGCCAGGACATGATAATATGGTGGAAGTACTAGGCGACTCGGACAAATCTGATTCGATCAGAACATTATCAATGTTGAGCTGCTGGCTGTCTTCATTAACATCAATATCTACCAGAACATTCTTGATGTTGGGCTTTTGGCTGTCTTCAATAACTTGAATGTCTTGTAAGTCTTCGGCCGATAAATTTAATTCACAGAATGTCTCCTCAGATGATGAAGATGGCATTGTAGAAACGTGTTTTGGTTTAGATAGCAGCTTTTGCTTTCATATATTTCTTTGTACTTTTGCCCTGTTCACGCGTATTATTCGTTCTACATTCTTACCACACTTGGTACAAAATCTGAAGGTAACAGCGATTAATAATTTAATACAATCTGGACAGTTATTATTTTTTTTCTGCCGTTCAATCCACTTTTTACAAAACGAACAATGCATTTTAAGGAGTTGAGGGATATATTCACTATAACTATATTATAGTTGTTTGAATTCTTTATTTTCTCGATGACAGATGTAGTTCTTCTTCATTTCCTAACCATGACCATCGTCAAAAAAAAACGACAGATGTAGTTTGATAGTTATAGTGTAAATATTTGTCAGTATTCACTCAAAAAAAATTGTCTATGGTAAAATGTCACTTGAAATGTTAACGTCTCTTTGCTGTGCATCTATACTATAATTCTTTAATAATCCTAAAAATCTGAAAGCATCAACGGCTGAAGGCCTCGTAGCCAGTGCTGCGTTTTTGTATTTATATAATAAAACTCTTTTTGTTACATGAATTATTATAAATAAATAAATAAATAAAAGCATCAAATTTCAATAAAATTAAAAAAGTATTGTGTCGTGTGTTTGTGACTTACTAAATATGCCTCCAATAATTAGGCGGTGCGAAGTTCGCCGGGTCAGCTAGTATCATAATAAAATTCTGAATCTGCTGTTGCTACTGTCAGCATTTGTCAGTCATCCACAAATGATTAAAAAGGTAGGTGCAGAAAACACAAACATAAATAAAACTTTTTTATAATTTTTCCCAATTAAAAATATATGGTCGGAAAGGTAGCATTAAAGTAATAGCCTTTCTTTGACGATGGGTTAGAGTTACTTTAATAGAAGAACAAACTGCAAATGAAATTGGCCTTAGGGGCAGAAAAGAATTGCTTCGTCTCGTTTTATGACCAAACCACCAGAGGGGTTTCAAGGCTTGTGAACTTAGAAATATTGGGTTCATTAAATAAAAATAAAAGGTTTTACATCAATGGCGTCCGAACTACAAAAAAGTTAATTTTACTTTCTCAAACGTTACGTGCAGAACTACTTAAAGAACCAAATAAGGAGTTACGGAATTTACAACAATTCAATGAAGTTAATTTGATGCAATGCCAAAAATTTTAATTGGAATGGCCCATATAAACTTAGTTCGACCATTGAATGTAGTTAACTTTAATGAAGGTTTTACTGTTCACGAGACTAAACTAGGCTGGATTTTGTTTGGTTCAGATAAAAGCAATTCCGATTCATCAACAATTTTCCACGTGCATATTGACAATGGCTTCAATGACTTACAAATGCAACTCGCTGATTATTTTGAATTAGAAAACTTTCAAGCAATATTGCCTGCTATAAAGTCTACCGCAGACATTACAGCCGAAGTGATCGGGGCGCAGTACAACAAAGTTTGTGGGTGACAGATACGAGACAAAATGACAAGTGATATTAATTACAAAAAATGCTATATAGAAAAGGGTTATGCCAAAAAACTTACTTAGGATGAAGTTGACATACAGAGCGAGCGAATATGGTATTCACCCCATTTTGCGGTTTATAATGCCAACAAAGGCAATAAACCAAGATTGGTGATTGATGCAGCCGCGACAGTAAATAATATTTCTATGAACAAAAATGCAGCAGTTACTTCAAGGCCTCCTCTCATGGGCCAATTACCAGTTGATCGCTTATCACCATACGTTAGAGCTTTCTCGTTCACCGGTCTTAACTATTTTAGTGTCTATCAGACGATGGCGAGAAAAGAGATGGTTGGCCCTGTTCACCTGCTTAACTTTTCGAGCGATACATTAAGAGGTGGCCAAAGATTTTCTAACTGATTCTGTAATTTTATGTCTGCGCAATTTTCTCAACCGTAGAGGAATACCCGTCCGTATAAGAAGCGACAGAGGGACAAATTTCATCGGAGCAAGCAAGGTCGAATGGTTGCATGTTTCTAAAGATGTAGAACATGAATGTTTTGAGTGGGTTTTTAATCAAACCGCGGATCCATCTGCAGGTGGGGTATGGAAGCGCATGGTTCAAGGCGTTAAACGCGTGTAGGCATTAACTTTGAAGGAAAAAGCTCCTCAAATTGAGGCATTGCAAAGCTTACTTATCGAAGCTGAAAATTTAATAAATTCTCGTCCACTTACACATTTATCAATTGAAAGTTGTGATGATAACCCGTTAACTCCTAATCGTTTTCTATTGGGGTGCCCAAACTACATACAAACTCCTACTGAATCAGATAGAGTATGTTTGCAAAAGCAATGGCGAATTTTACAACAGCTAAAACAAAAAAAAAAGTTTAAGTGGATTTAGGTTTCTTAATAAAATAACAGGACAACTTACTTTCGACACCATTTGGGGAGGAGGGAGTCCAGACGGGTTCAAAGAGTTTGAAATTCTGTAAGAAAATTAACAGTGTCTTCCAAATAGAGAAAAGTATCGACCGAGTAGTATATTTTCATCGGGGCATCAATATTTGAAAGGATCAAGTTATTTACCTTATCTACTTTATCGTTAGTTCGTGACTGAATCACTCTTTCTTTAAACCAAGATATTGTCTTATAACTTATGTTATCAATGTCAAGATAGACATTGTTGACTAACTCTTAGATGTTGTCCATCAAAACACAAAGATTTTCTAGGTTAATCTTTCCATCACTTTATGTTAACTCTCCATTTACAACTTTTAGCAGCGTCTCTGGAAATAGCCTGTTGTCATAAGATGGCAAAACCCTCATATTAGTTTTAAGTTATAATTTATTGACATGGGGCGAAAGGATTGATCTTTTTTGGGCAGCATGTATTTCTTCAGCACGTGTTCCTCGAGTCACAACTGTTATTATTATCGGTGGCGATTTTTAGTGGGAGCTTG
This sequence comes from Bactrocera tryoni, assembly GCF_016617805.1. Lineage (NCBI taxonomy): Eukaryota > Metazoa > Arthropoda > Insecta > Diptera > Tephritidae > Bactrocera > Bactrocera tryoni. The sequence continues at coordinate 22,191,745 of NW_024395977.1, forward strand.
AATGTAGAGTGTGCGGTTCAGCCTCCTTCCAAAAAAGTAGCGGCAATGCCGCATGGCGCAATAACTAACCCAATTTTTCCGGTAGACCTCACTTTTTTAAAAGCCGATTGATTAAAAATGTTTTTTCTGTACCTCCTGTGGCATCAATGAAAAGCAATTTCCCTTCATTGATATCAATCGTTGATAGTAAATACAGTGAATACTTTTTTCTTAGCGATGTTTAATCGTGGCTCATCTTGAGCTATATTTTGTAAAAGTCTTGATTATTTCGGATGTAGGACAATCTCTCAGATTCAATTTTCGCATATTGATCAACAAAGTATTGGTTTGTTAACACTCCATATCTAAGCAAAGTGTTGAAATCGTTACTTCTTGTCACTATACGGTAGCAATAGTAGTTCATACAGGACACTGTTACAAACAGAGGTGTACCACCGATTGGGTCTTAGTGAGAAATATTAATGGCATATGGAGTATCTGCTGGAACACTCTCAATCGCAGTTTTGAAAGACTGTGTAGCAAACGTAGAAATTAAGAGAATGTAACATATCTTGGAGAAATCTAATCAAATCTCTATCAATTGGCTGTGCAACACTTGAACACCGCGCAGAAGCTTGTATATCTGGATCTACAGTAAAATATATTTGCAGTAATTTGTGATCATCGGGTCTAAGTGATAGCAAGCTCGCAGCTAAGTGGTACACTTGCCTTTGAATTTTAAATGTAGGCATAATAAACCCACGCTCAACGACTTGATAACCCTTAAAATGATTTGAAATGGTTTTTGTTTAATGGCATATGTTGCGCATGAATGGTTTGGATTTCTGATGATCACCCGTAAGAGGAGAATAAAATGGTTTAGATGGAGGGAGAATTTCTTCTAATTTTACTTTTCCTTATAAGGAACGATTCGTCCTTGAATTTCAATGCCAAGCAATGTTCACACACTACTGGCATAGTACCTATTGATACTATACGATCGTCCTTGTAAGAAATCGAACGATCGTAATTCATGACCGAATTTTCTTTATTAACCTATAAATTAGTAATTCGTGCTGATGATAATTTGGCTCTTTGTGTTCCAAGTCTATCCCTTTCTCAGCTGCGGCGAACCTCACGCTCTACTGAAGATTCTATCTCTCTCAGCCCTATATCTACCCCGAGCTTTATTGAGGCGAGCCTCCCGTTCCGTTGACGATTATTCATCTCTAGCTGAATGTACTCTTTTGGCATTCACTGTACTACGACTTTTGTTCGACCGACACCGTCTTCCAGACATGACTTTATAATTTTTGCACAAATTCCCATATTATTAGTTTGTGCCGCAGTAAAATATATCTAAATACTTACCATCTGAAAAAAAATGATAATCAATAATCAAAGCAAACAAAAGTTTTTTGTTTCTGAATAAAATATTATTATTAAATATTGAGACAAATATTCATTTAATTATGACAGAAAAAACAACAAGCACATACGAAAGACGTACCACATGAAAATTTTAATTAGCTCTCATGTCGCTGCCAATGTAATTATTTACGACATCACATGAGAAATCTCAAAAATTACAGTATTTCTCCACTAATGGATGTTAGTATACATATAAACCTTCCGTGCAATTTGACCTAGTATATGTATCATGATGAATCTGTTGAAATGTAAAATGATGTCTGTATTATTACCTTAACATTAAGCTAATATGAGTTAGATAAGATGTATTTAAATATTTATTTGCTATGGGCATTAAAATGTGTGTGTGTAAATTTGTCCAAACACAACTTTGAATGCGAAATCTCCGTTGTCACAGACAACCAAGGGCCGAAGCTCATGTTTTGTCAAAGAGTCAATGTGTCGAAGGACTGATGCGACGACAACGCGGTTGTTGGTAGGAAATACGAGCTTGCCGAAAAACGAACGAACGCCACTCTAACAGCTTCGACTACAAATCAGCGTAAAAACGTATGCTTATGTATGATCTTGCATACATATCGCGAGCCGCGGAAAGATATTTTAGAATTGTAAAATATTTTAAATGGACAAGAGCAATGTTGCCACTTTTGACACTTTTTTCTGTGCTTTGCGGGGTTTCGGGGTTAACACTTTTCCCTTTTAGAAAGAACATCATAAATTGCCTATTTTATGATTTTTGGATTTTGCCATCGTCGCACAGTGATCGATTTGAAGTATTTAGGCGGCCAAAAGTCAAAATCTTAAATACGTAGTAGGCACAAAATATTGACGTCTTCGTATAGTAAACACTTCCGCGAATTACCCCCCACCTTTTTTTTAAACAACCATACGTCACCGCTTCCGTGCAGTTAGAAGCAATTTAATCGTTGACTTGATACGTATTTCTATTTGGGTGCCCAAATTATATCAAATTTCGCAATACGCACGTATGTTTATTTTAAGTTGTGTAGTGAAGTGAAAGTGATTCCCATAGCTCAGGTAAGCTTCTATTAAATAAAGAATAGTTTTAACTTTTATTTTTAACTTTCGTTATATTTTTCGGTAGTTGAACATACCCTCTTTTTCACATAAAAAATGTAATTTTTTTAATTTCAAAAGCAATTTTGTTATGGATCAGGGTTCGTCCGGATCATATTTTTTTGTTTATTGAATACAGTACACATTCAGCTTTTCTAGAAAAAAAACAAGAGCCGCAGAATCCCGCTTACTCCTTAAAGACAGCAGTTCAAAGTATTTTGTTAAAAATATTTAAAAACCCATTTTTTTAATTTTATGTTTTTTTTTCAGTTATGGAGATACCTAGTTCGTCGGGGGTGAAAATAGTGACCCGTAAATGTATGTTTGAGCAAATGCAACTACAAAATTTGCTAAGTATGGATGAGAAATTGGAGTTTTTAGTAAACCACTTGCTATTGTCTTGCGGAGACACTGTGGAAAGAAAAAAGAGCCTTAAGCATAAATTTTCCTACATCAAACACGAATTTAAACAGAGATGGCTAAAAGCTCATAAAGTTGAAGAAGTTTTTATGAAAAACAACCAGAAGTGGCTGGAAGGCACTTTTGAAATACCAGTGCATTCGCTTAATCAACCAGGTCGTCCGAGCAAATCATATTCGGATTCGAGTGAACGAAGCAAGAGAAGAAAAACTGAGGGAATTCGATCAAATGATGATGAAATGATTATACATGCCGCACAAGTCATATTGCAAACGAAGGGAAAAAGAATGCCTCAAAGATATACGAAATTCACCAACAAAGGCTAATAAATATAGAAATGCCTATTCCAAGACCAATGAAACAATTGCTCCTTTGATCACGTTCCAAGCACTCAAAATGTTCGTAGAAGCTGACCGAACAAGACGACAATATGAAATAATAAGGGCAACTAACCCAAAGCATTACCCTTGTTACGACCTTTTGTTGAAAGCAAAACAAGAATGCTACCCACCAAAGACGGCATTGCGAGTAACGGCTACCTGCGCAGAAATTAGTTTACAATGCCTAATGGATCATACTATTCAACGATTGTCAATCTACCCGGAAGAATCAACGCTTGACGAAATTGAAAGAAAGTCATTAACGGTCATTTATAAATGGGGGTGTGACGGGTCACAACAAGCACGGTACAAACAAAAATTCTCGGAAGACGCCGAATCCGATGCTAGTATATTTTTGAGTTCTTTTGTCCCACTTCAAATTATTAGTGGTAAAGAAAACAATAAAGTGTTTTGGCAAAACCCAACACCATCATCACCGATTTTGCCGCCCCATCAGATTTCGGTATGTGAAAGAAACTACAGATGTAACAAAAGAGGAAATAAGTTATGTGCAAAATGAAATTAAGAACCTCACTCCTACAAAAGTAAATATTGATGGAAAAGAATTTTCTTATAATCACATTTTAAAAATGACCATGATTGATGGCAATGTTTGCTATGCTACCAACACGACCTCAACTAGCCGATGCTATATATGTGGCGCCACTTCCAAAGATTTCAATAATTTAAGCAAAAAGAACGAGATAAGTCCCTATGCTCTTGAGTTTGGCATTTCGGTATTGCACTCAAAAATACGTATTTTCGAAAGCATTCTGCATTTGGCATATAAATTGCCCGTGAAGAAATATGGAAAGAAAAGGACTGAGGAAAAGAAAGCATTAGAAGAACAAAGGAAAAAAGAAATCCAAGAAAGATTCCGCTTAGAAACTGGGCTGTTGGTGGACATGCCTAAAGCCAATTTTGGTAATACCAATGATGGCAATACGAGTAGGAGATTTTTTGAAAACACAGAATTAGCGGCGGACATAACAGGCATTAACCACGAATTAATACACAAATTTAAAATCTTATTAGAGGCGATTTCAAGTGGACACAAAATTAATACAACAAAATTCGAAGAATACGCCTTCAACACCGCGCAAATGTATGTGGAATTATACGGATGGCATCCCATGACTCCAACAATGCATAAATTACTATTACATAGGGCGACCATCATAGATAATGCACTGTTGCCAATCGGCCAATTGTCGGAGGAGGCTGCAGAAGCGCGAAATAAACATTTTCGGTCATACAGACAGAATTTTTCAAGAAAATTTTCAAGGGAAGAATGCCACCGTGATATTTATCAAAGATTGCTTCTTACTTCAGATCCACTGGTAAGTAGTGAAAGATCGTTAAAGAAAACTTCACACAACATTTTTTCCAGTGAAGTTATAGAACTATTAGAACCTGCCGAGCCCCACAGACAATCAAGTATTGAGCACGAAGAAGTCGAGATAGAAACATCTTTTAACATCTTAAGACAATTGAATGCATTTTTATTTATTTATGATTTATGAGAATAAAATGTGTTTTTATTATAAAATATATGTTTTTCTTATTTATTTTTTAAAATAAATAGACAGTTTTTTAAAATACAGTCTTTCGAATCCATTAACGTCCAAAAATAGTTTTGGCCGCCTAAATATTTCAAATCGACCACTGTGCGTCGTGAAAAGAAGCTTGTTGGCAAAGGCATGCTCGGGGAGATGTAAAGATTTTTGCTTGTATGAATGAAAATGTTGTTGTTGTGTGTTAAACTATAAATTTGGGCATCGGCTAATTGACTGCCATAATGACTTGTAATATGTACAAGCGTATGTTTTTGTTAACAAACGGTTAGTTTGTAGTGAGTTAAAAATTTAATTTTTTTGGCAGTGCACTTAGCTTGGAGTTGCCTGTTTTATCTTTTACAATCTTACTGCAATTTACTAAAACTAATATAGTCTTGTTACACTTTTTAGCTTATCTCTTGTCGCATTCTGTCTGCTGCATTTATGATGCGGGAGTTTTTTTGTTTGTTTATGTTAAGTATGAAATTTATTTAGGTTATTTTCTGCGTCGCTAACTCCCCTCCTTCTTAAAATAGAGTGTCCTTGCTACTTTGCTGTTAATTGCTATTATTGTAGACGGTTCATTTCAAGCTCAAACAAGTCTTTGTGTGCTGAGCATTTTAAAATTTTGGCAAAATTTACAGAGGTGTACTAAACCATAAATAGTAGCTACGAAGGTAAGAAAACCTATAATCATTATAAGTATGTACTGCAGTGGATTTTCTTCGACAGGAATTAAAAAGGTTGAAGGCTCTTGTATGATACTAAACTTGTTGTTTGATTTTGAAGAAATAATACCGAGTACTTCAGTTTTTTCGCGGTGCTGGTTGTGTATAATTTTTCTGAGGTTTTGTTGATGGTTGTAATATGTAATGCCATAAATGTTTGCAGATTGCGAAAAATTAATTAATTTAGGGCCAGATATAGGCATATTATTCCACGAATGCTCATAATCTGCCAAGATGTGACCATTTTCAATGATTTGGAGTGGATCGTTATTTTCATGAATTGTTTCACATTGTGCTGATTTATCGTTTAAAATTTTGATAGTACAATTATCGAGGGTTCTGATTTAAAAATAAAATTACTGAAAAAATTGTTACGTATTGAAACAATTTGATATTTGTTATATTTTGCTATCTTAGGATCTAAAAGAACTTTGCCATGCATTTGTGATACATTAAATAGTCTTGATTTAGTTTTGAGTATTGAATATTTGTACATTTTAATTATGGCACGATATAGTCATGAGTAGAAGTTCACGCAAGTGAGAAAGTTCTCTGATCGCCATTCAAATGGGAGTGGTCAGAAACGATTCTTTTACATGAGGCTCAAGCAGCTCACCACTTCCGGCTTTTGACTAAGTATCCTCTGGGTATCCGTTTGAAGGCGAGCTAAAGTGAGGAGGCGAAACATCTCCTTCGCAGGGTTGTGCGCTGGGTTTGGTACCCGCCCCGTAAAAAAACGCATACAATGAAAAAGAACAACAAGCCTCGAATGACAGACCCCCCTTTTTAAGACGACCATGGCAAACGAATTAAGTACAACGATTTGAGGGCATATACCTGGAATGTCCGGTCCCTTAATTGGGAAGGTGCGGCTGCCCAGCTATTTGATGTCCTCGATATAATGAGGGCAGACACCACCGCCGTCCAAGCGGACTGAGGCGAGTAGGTCCTTGTGGCATTTCCTACAGTGGCCATATAACGGAGCGCAAATTTGCTGTATGATTAGTGGTGGGAGAGAAATTCCGTCGCCGAGTACTGTCATTCACCCCGGTGGAGGAACGTCTAGCTACAATCCGCATAAAAGCGAAGTTCTTCAATATATCGCTGATTTACGGCCACGCCCCGATGGAAGAGAATGACGATGTGACCAAAGATGTTTTCTATGAGTGCTTGGAGCGTACCTATGAAAGCTGCCCCCGTCACGATATCATAATCGTGCTTTGCGACTTTGACGCCAGGGTAGGCAAAGAGAGTATATTTGGAACTACGGTCGGTAAATTCAGCCTTCACGATGAAACATCCGCCAATGCGTTGAAGCTGATCAAATCTCTGTCTGTTTATCGACAGAAAAAGAAAGAGGCCGAAATGCGTGAGTATAAGACAAGCTGGCCGACAAAAGTAATGCTCGAAAACTTTTCGAAAAAATGCGGCGACTAACAGAAGTTTTCAAGACCGGAGCATACTCTTGTAGAATCCCCAAAGATGAGCTACCGACTGATGCCCAGAGCATACTAAAATTATGGAGGGGATACTTCTCCAGCATGCTGAATGGCAGTGAAAGTTTAACGACAGGAGTGGGCGAACCCGATTCCCCAATCGATGACAATGGAGCAGATGGAAGAAGCTCGAATAGCAATTACCGGTCTGAAGAACAACAAAGCGGCGTGGCCGATGGATTGCCGGCCGAGCTGTTCAAACACGGCGGCGAAGAACTTATGAGGAGCATGCATGAGTTTCTTTGTAGAATGTGTTCTGAGGAAAGCATGACCGAAGAGATCCACAAAAAGGGAGAACCCGCAATTTGCGCCAAAAGATTAAAGCCCACCGTCAACAAACTGATTGGACCTTACCAGTGTGGCTTTAGACCTGGCAAATCAACAACTGACGAGATATATTCACCATGCGCCAAATCTTGGAAAAGACCCGTGAAAAGAGAAACGACACACACCACCTCTTCATCGATTTTAAATTTGCTTTTGACAGCGCGAAAAGGAGCTGCCTTTATGCCGCTTTGTCTGAATTTGGTATCGCCGCAAAACTAGTACGGCTATGTTAACTGACGTTGAGCAACACTGAAAGCTTCTTCAGGGTCGGGAAGGACCTCTCCGAGCCGTTCGATACCAAACGAGGTTTTAGACAAGGCGACTCCCTATCGTGCGACTTCTTCAATCTGCTGCTGGCGTACGCCGATAATATTGATATCATTGGCCTCAACATCCGCGCCGTTAGTTCTGCTTTTTCTAGACTGTGCAAGGAAGTAAAGCAAATGGGTCTGGCAGTGAACGAGGGCAAGAGGCTGTCATCAAACAAACAGTCGTCGAACAGCTATAACTTTGAATGAACCATTATAAACATCAACAACAATGTCAGCCTGGAAATCCGGCGCAGAATAACTCTTGCCAACAGCTAGCACCTGTTCGGGCTGAGTATGCAATTGAGAATTAAAGTCCTCTCTCAACGAATAAAAACACACCTCTATAAGTCACTCATTTTTCCCGTCCTGCTATATGGTGCAGAGGCTTGGACGAGTTTTCGAGAGAAATTTTCTGAGAAAGTTTTATTGATGAGCTGTACGAGACAGCGGCTACGCTAGCTAGGTCATGTTGTCTGAATGAACGAAAACACTCCAGCTCTGAAAGTGTTCGACGCAGTACCCTCCGGGGGAAGCAGAGGAAGAGGAAGACCTCCACTCCGTTGGAACGACCAGGTGGAGAAGGACCTGGCTTGACTTGGAATCCAATTGCTATTATTTTCTATTTGCATATTAATTGACGTTTTCATTTCGATAAGATCATCATGATATGGTGTACCAGTTATAAATTTTAGTGTAGAACCAAGAAAGTTAAGTGATATTTTGGGCCATTAGGTATTTGTTATAAGTTGACTTTTTAAAGTTTCAATTTTATTAATTATTAATTAACTAATTATTACTTTTGTTTCTGACTGTCTAAATTGTAAGAAGATCTCATAATGTCTTCAAAGGGCTAAGTATTTTTGATAAATTTGAAATATGACATAAAAAAAAATATTTTAATAAATGTATACTGGGAAAGTTCCACAAGCACATATTTTTTGTTACTCAAATCTATTATATTGTCGCATAATGCGATTAAACAGAATTCGTAATATCTAAAATAAAAAATAAATATTAATTATATAAAAATGATAATAAATCGGAAAGAAAATATTAATATTACCTGAAAAAAAAAACAAAATATATTAAATATAAATAGAATTGACTCTGAAAGCAAAGATTAATTCAATAAAAATTATAATATTATCCGGCAGAAAAGATAAGTATTATCTGATCATTTAAAATATAAAACAAACATTTGTTTTCACATATTATATTAGATTATGCAGGCCGTCTTAAACGCGTTAAACACAGATGTATGTATTTATTTTATTTTACTGCGCAGGCCAATTTCAAACAACACACACTTATTTTCACATACTTACTTAACAATTTATATTTGCTGCTTCTGATGATATTGCTGCTGCTGCTATTTCCAGTTCTGTTCTGATTTTCAATGCTATAAAAGCAAAAAAGGAATTATTTGCCAAATATTGTTAAAAAATCACAAAAACTTCATCGGCTTACCTTCTTGTTCGAGCGCTAATGACATGCGTCTTTTAATCGTTTTTTTATTACCCTTTTTGGGATTTTCTTTTGCACTATTGACAATTATGTTTTCTGATTCGCACTCATTCAAAAAAATCAAGAAATGAGATAACTTTTTTCATCCCAAACATTTGCGTTGGTGTTAGTGTATAGAAAAGAAAAAAAGTAATTGAATTGAAATATTATATTATATTGAATTTAAGTGTATATATTCACCTACCTTGTTTGGTCGGCGTTTGTAAGACAGATTTCACAGTCTTGTACATCTTTTTTTACAAGCGTCACGTATGTTTGGTCAGTAATATTTTAAGGAAATTTACTGTGCAATTTTTATGTATGTAGTTTCAGCGTGCACGTCCATGCGTGTCATTTATGATATGTTTTTGTTCTTCGATCTCTGATGCGTCGTCAACCGTGTTATGAGTGAGAACGATAAATACAGTGGGAAATGTATTGAAAATGTCATCTTACCATCTTAGTCATGTTTACCACTTTTGATCTGTTTATATTTTTTAATCTGTTCAATAGCTCAGTTTTTGTGTTAAAGAAAAGTGTATGTCTCTGTTACAAAAAAAATTTTGCGAAAACAACGTTCTGATGTCCAGGTTTGTAAGTAATTTAACAACTACATATATCCTTCAATGAAATTTTTCCATCTTTTGGATTTTGTATTGGGGTTTTTTCTGATATGGCGAAAATTAAAGTTTGATTATCGGTGTAGTATATAGTTAAATCTGCTATGCCTTATAAGTAATTTCGAATCTTCTGTAAGGCCCACGAAATTGCGAGTAACTGCTTTGCCTGTGTCCCTGCAGTGGCGTTGCAGACAAGACAATTCATTCACTCGCCTAAAAAGGCAAATCTGTCTAGTATTCATAGTCGTCGCTTTGTTTTGGAGCAGGGGATCGTAATTAATCGCCGCTATGTTGTGGAGAGAGTGCAGTTCTTATTTATGTGTGTGGTTTATACGTTGAATCTTCTGTGATTCGTTGTAGTTGCGAGATAAAAGATATTGGTGCCTCTTCTGTGGTCTCCACGAAATGGGTTGTTTGGAGGTAATATTTGCATTTGACGGTCATAGTAGATGTTTTATAAAGGTGCAGCGTTGAAGTTGGTGGGTCTTCTGTGTTGCCATGAGGAATATGCCTTCATTGGTTGGCATTGCTGGGTGAGTGCTCTCTAAGTATATTGCCCTTGCATGTTTGGTTTATATCTTTGCAGGTTATCGCGATATCTTCTGTTTGGTGTTCGAAGTAGATGCAGCAGGTTGCTGTACTGTAGGGCATTAAATTGGTCATTCACGTTGTTATTGCTTATGTAAATGGGATGGCCTAGGCAGTTTCTAAGTCCTTTGGGCTGTGGCTGTAGAGGGTGCCGCTGATATATTTGCTGTTCAAGCTAAGAATGAACGTCCTGATGGCTTCTTCAGTCGTGTACTGTTGCATTGCTGCAGAGTTAACTGAACTGTTCGATTTTAGTTAAGTCAAGATTCAATGCCAATGCTAACTTCACATTAGGGGTATTCGCTTGCTCTTGCAAGATTGCAGATTGCAAAAAAGCTATACCGAAATATACAAGGGCACGAGAGCACCCATTGCAGAATCTAGTGATATGTATATGAACGGCTGATTCGGTCAATTTATTGTGAATGACTATTATGCATGGCTAATGTGAATTGCTCTTTCCGAAAACCAATGGTTTCGGTTGCAGCTGGCCAAAATGCGTGAGTACGAAGAGCTTGATAAGCTGGCCGACAGGGGTAATGCTCGAAAATTCTACGAAAAAATGCGGCGGCTTACAGAAGGTTTCAAGACCGGAGCATACTCTTGTAGAACCCCCAAAGGTGATCTAGTCACTGATGCCCAGAGCATAGTAAAATTATGGAGGGAACACTTCTCCAGCCTGCTGAATGGCAGTGAACGCACAACACCAGGAGAAGGAGAACCCGATTCCCCAATCGATGACGATGGAGCAGACGTTCCATTACCCGACCATGAAGAAGTTCGAATAGCAATTGCCCGCCTGAAGAACAACAAAGCGGCAGGGGCCGACGGACTACCGGCCGAGCTATTCAAACACGGTGGCGAATAACTAATAGGGAGCATGCATCAGCTTCTTTGTAAAATATGGTCGGACCAAAGCATGCCCAACGATTGGAATTTAAGTGTGCTATGCCCAATCCATAAAAAAGGAGACCCCACAATCCGCGCCAACTACCGTGGGATTAGCCTCCTCAACATCGCATATACGGTTCTATCGAGCGTATTGTGTGAAAGATTAAAGCCCACCGTCAACAAACTGATTGGACCTTATCAGTGTGGCTTCAGACCTGGAAAATCAGCAACCGACCAGATATTCACCATGCGCCAAATCTAGGAAAAGACCCGTGAAAGAAGAATCGACACACACCACCTCTTCGTCGATTTCAAAGCTGCTTTCGACAGCACGAAAAGGAGCTGCCTTTATGCCGCGATATCTGAATTTGGTATCCCCGCAAAACTAATACGGCTGTGTAAACTGACGTTGGGCAACACGAAAAGCTCCGTCAGGATCGGGAAGGACCTCTCCGAGCCGTTCGATACCAAACGAGGTTTCAGACAAGGCGACTTCCTATCGTGCGACTTCTTCAACCTGCTTCTGGAAAAAATAGTTCGAGCTGCAGAACTAAACAGAGAAGGTACCATCTTCTATAAGAGTGTACAGCTGCTGGCGCATGCCGACGATATTGTTATCATCGGCCTCAACACCCGCGCCGTTAGTTCTGCTTTCTCCAGGCTGGACAAGGAAGCACAGAAAATGGGTCTGGTAGTGAACGAGGGCAAAACGAAATATCTCCTGTCATCAAACAAACAGTCGTCGCTCTCGCGACTTGGCTCTCACGTCACTGTTGACAGTCATAACTTTGAAGTTGTAAATAATTTCGTCTATTTAGGAACCAGCATTAACACCACCAATAATGTCAGCCTGGAAATCCAACGCAGGATTGCTCTTGCCAACAGGTGCTACTTCGGACTGAGTAGGCAATTGAAAAGTAAAGTCCTCTCTCGACGAACAAAAGCTAAACTCTATAAGTCGCTCATAATTCCCGTCCTGCTATATGGTGCAGAGGCTTGGGCGATGGCAGCAACTGATGAGTGGACGTTACGAGTTTTCGAGAGAAAAATTCTGCGAAAGATTTATGGTCCTTTTCTCATTGGCCATGGCGAATATCGCATTCGATGGAACGATGAGCTGTACGAGATATACGACGACATTGACATAGTTCAGCGAATTAAAAGACAGCGGCTACGCCGGATGGATGAAAACACTCCAGCTCGGAAAGTATTCGACGCAATACCCGCCGGGGGAAGCAGAGGAAGAGGAAGACCTCTACTCCGTTGGAAGGACCAGGTGGAAAAGGACCTGGCTTCGCTTGGAATATCCGATTAGCGCCACGTAGCGAAAAGAAGAAACGACTGGCGCGCTGTTGTTAACTCGGCTATAATCGCGTAAGCGGTGTCTACGCCAATTAAGAAGAAGAAGAATGTGAATTTGCGCACCTTCTGCATAAATTGTTAACAAAAAAACTGTAACAAATCTTTATAATTTAAATAGAAATTATAAAATCTTTTTAAAACTTACCTTCCTCAACAATTTAACGACGTTATATGTCTTTATGTAAAATGACAGCTAAAACAGGGTTGCAGTTATATTTTTGCGTGACATTGCACGCAAATATACATGGGTTGTGGTCTGACATATTTTACGGCCATTGCAAATAATTTTCTGCGTGTGTTTGTTGTTGTGCCGGCGCACCAAGAGGAAATATATGCAATTCTTGCACTGTGCAAGGGTTTTGCAAGAGCAAGCGAATACCCCTAAAAGAATTCCGTTAGCATAAGTTTTCTTTGCGAAATTTTTTTGTATCCCATCTAATAAGACGTACAAGGAGCTTTCTAAAGTAAACAGGAGTTAAAAAAAAGAAACAGAACAAATGGTTTTTCGGCAAAATCAATTTATTTTATACGAAATAGTCTCCTTCTGCTTTAATACGGCTTTTGCACGGTCCAAAAGCATGTCGAACGAGTGTTTTAGCTCGTTGTCCGGTATGGCCGCCAGTATGCCTCTACGTCTGCATAGCGCTTTCCTTTCATGGGCAAATGCATTTTTCCAAACATGAACAAGTCGAACGGTGCTATATTAGGTGAATACGGGGAGTGGTTAATGGTTAAAAAGTGATTTTTGGTCAAATAATCGGTCACAAGTGTCGATCGATGAGTTTTTTTGGTCGTCAACTCTCTGCTACGGCGCTAGATTCTCATGTGAAGACATCGTGAAGTTGGAACGTGGATTTTTTATTTTATACTTTTACATCAGGATATGACAGGTTAAATTCTAAAGGAAAGAACAGTTGAGCCCCCAGTTAACAAACTGTTTATGGTGAGTTACTTTTTTTGACAGTGCACTTATTTTGGTGTTGCCTGTTTCATTCGTAGTCTCTTATTAACTACCGTTTACAATCTTACTGCGGTTTATACCTATGAGATGGTTCGCTTTCTTGCTAAAACTAAGATAGTTTTGTTACACTTATCAGCTTATCTCTTATCTCATTAAATCTGCCGCTTTACTATTGTATATATATATATTTTAGTATGATGCGGAAATTTTTATGTTTGTTTAGGTTAAGTGTAATATTTATTTAGGTTATTTTCTGCGTCACTAATTCGCGCACACGTTATTACTGATAAGTGACAATATCTTTATTAGAATTTAAATATGTTCATGCATATTATAATAGTATTTTATGTATGTAGTATACACTAGAGCTCCCACTCCCGGGCTCCCGAAATCCCGGGATCCCGGACTTAAAACTCCTCCCGGGATTTAAAATTAATTTCCCGGGATATTCGGGATTTTTGTCCTTTTTTTTAAACACTGTTAATTATTATTTTTTCATAAACAAAGTTGTATTTACAATAGATGAACATTGCCAAAAAACAATTAGTAAGAATTTAGTACTTTACAACACTGTTTGATCAAAGTTACAGCACTGGTTTTTGTTGAGAATCGCGATATCGATTTAAAAATAATCGAAAATGAAAAGGAAAAAACGTTGAAGGAAAGGTTGCAAGAAACTGTCAAAGAATCTCGCGTTTTAAAAAGAGATGTCTCATTATCAGTAGAAGAAGCGGTACCAAAGGAAATAAATTTACTTCTTGGGGGTGGCGGGCTTGGCAGCAATCTGGAGGTTGCTTGTAATTTTTTAAAGACAATACCACGAACTAGTGTCGAATGCGAGCGTTGTTTTTCAGTGTCTGGAAGCCTTTGCACTAAAATCAGATTTAGTTTTAACGATGAAACAATGGATGCGCTTGTATTTTTAAAATACTATTTAAAATTAGTTCCTATAGAAATCGATCTGTGATTTTTATTATTTGTTTTTTGACAAAATAATATATGTATATATAATACCAAATACATAGGTATATTTTTAATTTAATTCATGTAACTGATTCGAAATAAAAAGTGAATTATATATTTTTTTCAATTTATAAGAAATAATAATTATTATTAAATAATAATTTTTTATTATAAAGAACCCAAGAACATGGGCATACTTAATTGAATCTATGTAACTGATTGAAAATAAAAAAATAATTTAATTTTTTTTAATTTATAAGCAATAAATAGCAATTTTTATTTTCTCCCGTTTTTCCCGGGAATCCCGGGAAATGAAATTTCGATATCCCGAAATCCCGGGAATTCGAAAACATTCCGGGAGTGGGAGCTCTAGTATACACATATGTTGCATTTACAAATACATATGTATGTATGAAATTATATTAAATTATCAAACATAAGAAATATACAAAAAGTATCTCCTATTTGCACATTTACTTTAAATATTGTTTTGATAACTGTATAATTTAATTATAATATTATCAATTTTGGATTAATTTATATTGCATATAAACGTATAAAAATATAAGCCAAAAGACCAACATACGTCTGTAATAGAAATGTAAGTTTCTGAACATAATTTTCAATTATTGCTCAGATCTGATCACTCAGACCTGTTAAAATTTCTCCTTCCGCATCGGCAGTGATGAAAGCTTTTGACAATTCACACGCTGGTCCGTAATTGAGCTTTCTCTATAATCTACATTCTCTGATTGTGAGGACAGAGAACGTTGATTACACTGGTAAACAAAAATCCACTTGTTTTTTGTGACATGAACAGAACAAAGTGTTTAATAAGTATAAATTGCCACAAATGCAGAAAATACATAGCTACAGATTTCTTCTATCACCTATAGTTTTTTGCTATGAGTACTTTTGTTTAAAAAAAAGATAGATATATTATTGTTATATTATTTTATTAACCAAAGAGTACCTTAAAATGTTACTGTCGACGTTTTTCGGCGATATTTTGTTTTTGGAGTATTCCTAAACAATGTCCAGCAGTAATAGGTAAGCAAACTGGGACTCCACTGGCCTTGGTACCGTTTCTCCATTACAGAAATGCCTTGGTGGAACCGTTCCCCATGTTCGTCACTTACCGCCCCTAAACTTTTTGCATCCCTTTTTTTTATAGGCAGTCAGCTTTTGCATTTCCAAGAAAATTTTTAACAACGCTTTTAAAGGCACTCCAGGCTCGTATTTCTGTTTCATTGAGCGTTTACTCAATTGTTTTATCTTTCATTAGTTCACTTATTTGCGGACCCACAAATAACCCTCCTTAATTTTTGCTATACTGACTCTTGGAAATTTTTGTTTCAGATACAAGAACCCTCTTCCCTTTATGTCCATTGTCTTAACAAAATTCTTCATTAAACCCAATTTAATATGCAAAGGTGGCAGTAACACCTTTTTGGAATAAACTAGAGGTTCACTGGTATCGTTTTTTTGTCCCGGAGTAAGTGCGTGACGTACTGGCCACGGCCAGAAGTTACACGAAGCTAAATCAGGCAAATGTGATCGTTGCGGCTCGATATTAGTTGAAAATGTGGCGAATAACCAATGCAGTATAAGATGGTACATTACTGCACTTCTTTGTTCAAGAAGTTCAGACATTGTAAAATCGAATAATTATCTTTTAGAGCCTCACAAAACTAAGCGTATCTCAAATATTAATGAATATTTTGACGTGAAATTTAGCATAGATGTCACTAACAGTAATATAAAACTTACAGAAAAAAAATAACCGATTCGAAAAACACGCGAAGTACTGTAAAATCTTAAGCCACAGGTTATAGAATATCTGTGGATGATAAGAAAATTATGTTTTCAGATTTAACTTCAGGGTATCAAACTGAATTAGAAACACCTAAGAATTTTCATATCACAAATTATGCGTCTTCCAGCGTTATAGAGAAGCTTGATTTAAGGACAGGCGTTTGAATTATCAAAAGCTAACAAGTTTCTGTTAGTGGATTTTACCACTGCGCGGCTGAGCATTCATATGAAATGAAACTAGGAGACTTGCTTTGATATTACAGCCGCATATTAGACTTTTGGCTTATACATTTATATGGAATCATACTTATCGATATGAATCTATTTTTAAAATTTTTAGGAATGCAATCAAAACTGAAAACATTCTAATTAAACTATGCTATTTCAAAGTAAAATTTATTAGCAATCTGCAAATAAGACTTACTTCTTAAATATTTCTTATGTTTGTATGCAATCCAAAAACAAATTTTTTAAACTAGTATCAAAATTTATGATTTTACGATGCTTTATGACATGTTGTGAGATCCCAAATATACTTTGATTTATATGCACATGTGTACTACTGTGATTAAATTGAAAGGTGACTTTTGTCCATTTCATCTCTTTCAAAGTAATCCCCTCCCGCTGCAATACACTAATGCATTTTTCCATTTATTATTGCACTTGGAAAATCTTCCATCGTGATGGCCATAAGACCCTTCTTCGATTCAAAAAAATTACCGATTCGAAAAACACGCGAAGTATAAATTAAAAATTAAATTTGATCACAGTATTATATACGTATTCTATGTGAACTTTCATTAACCTGTACTAATAAAGTTATACGAACATTCCATGATATTTGAGCCAAAAGTTCCTCTAACATCTCATAAAACTAACTGGTTGAAGTATAGAAAATATATCAGCAGCCACATCAATATTGATTGCAAAATAAATACAGGAATAGTCATTAATGGAAGTATTAGAGAATTTAAAGATGTAATAACTAATGCAGCTGTATTGGCAACACCAAAGATAAACAATAAACCAGTTGGTTTTAGAAATATCACTAATAATGAAATAGAAAAACTTGTAAATGAGAAAAGGCGAGCTACACGTGAATGGCAAGTCGCTCCCCTTCAACTGAAATCTGCTGTACTTAAGTTAAAAAAAGCTTTTAAACGCGAGGAAGAACGCAACACTAAAAATTATAGAAAGCAACTGTGTCCAAATTCTAGCAAGCAAAACTCTCTTTGAAAAGCCCAAAAATCTTTTAAGCCACCAATAGATTCCAACTGAGGCAGAATGTTGATTGGGCACGTAGTGATGAAGAAAAGTCAAATTGCTTGGCAAATCAACTAGAAAAGGCATTTCAACCTAATTGCCCACAGAACAACTTTGTCAACTTTGCCCAATACCGCTAATGAGTCACTTGCGTCTATTAGAACTTCTATTTCTGAAGTTACTTGAACCATAAAAGAGCTAAATCCGAAAAAGGCATCAGGACACGATAATTTTATTCCAAAAATGATAATTGAGTTACCAAATATTGCTAGAACCGTGCTCTCCTTGCTCTTTAATGCAATTCTTTATTTCGGATACTATCCTACTTCGTGGAAAAAGTAGCAGATCATCATGATAGCTAAACCTGGGAAAGACTTAACACAGCCGTCTTCCTACAGGCCAATAAGTCTCTTACCTTGTATTTCTAAAATATTTGAAAAAGTTTTACTATCAAGGATGACTCCTTTCCTCCACGAAAATAATATAATAACAACCCACCGATTCGATTTTCGTGCTAAACATGACACTGTAGAGCAAGCAAATAGAATTGCCAATGAAATCATTAAAGCACAGAGAGTACTGTACAGCTATTTTTCTAGATGTAGCTCAGGCGTTCGATAAGGTCTGTCATGAAGGCCTTTTATGGAAAATCAAAAGCATTTTACCTTACGAATTGCATAAAACTTTGGAGTCATATTTAAAAAACAGAAAATTTACGGTTAAAGTAGCAGACATCGTAGTCTAAGCCCGCGGCTCCGCTCGCTCCTTGTTATCAAGGATATCGTTAATCATGATAACAATATAATGGAAAAGTTAAATTGTCAATCTACATTTTTTATTGACTTCGTAATTCACTTAACATTACATACTTTAATACGTATGATGTAACAACTTATTAACAAATGTGTTCGCAGTCTCTGCATCGTATATCGTTACACATGTTATGACATATAACAATGTAGTAGTCGACCAGAAGAGAATGCGTCTTACGTTCTGTATCTAATCATAAGGTCATGTTTATTATTCATCTAATGCAATTGCAAAATCGACGGCTAAAACCCACACACTTGTATATGTAAGAAAACAAAAACTTTATCGTTCTTCTTAAATATTGCATTGTGCTGTGCAATGCTTCAGGAATATTTGTGAGCTATTATGCAGTCATCTCAAATTAGGATTCAATTTTTTCTTTTTAAGTAACTATCATTATTATTCATATATATGAGCATGTAAGCTCATACCCTGCCAGTAGCTGTGTGATGTTATTTTGTGTTTTTGAAGTAAAAATATATTTAAATAAATCTTACACGAATATTGAACGCATGCTTATGATTTGAATCTCATCCCCAATTTTCAGTCAAATTAGTTTACCCGTTCGTCAGCTATAAATATATACATAAATTGCGAAATCGAGTAAAAAATCGTTCGGTAGTCTGTTGTTATTGCAGCTTCTCGACGTCGAACCTTCCTTGTGTTTGTTGACGTGTGTTTTTTGCTGCACAGAGGTGCGTGCGAATCTTGGATGCAACAAGATAGTGGACCGAGTCGATGTTAGGACCTCAGAACGTACGTTGGTGGTGTTTCGATTCGGAGACAGCCATGTAGCTTGGTGAATTTTTCTGTACTGGAAGCTAGTACTATTACGATCAGCCTCAACCCATTTGGTGGTGTTATTTCAGGTGTATGCCCTCAAATCGTTGTCCTTAATTCGTTTGCCATGGTCGTCACCAAAACGGGTCTCTCATCAGGGGATGTTTAAACTTTTTCATTGTATGCGTGTTTTACGTGGCGGGTCCCAAACCCAGCGCACAAACCTATTGATCGGATGTTTCGCCTTCTCAATTTAGATCGCCTTCAAACGGATGTTTTTAGGCTACCCAGAGGATTCTTGATCTATTACCGGAAGTCGTGAGCTTTTTGAGCCATATGTGAAAGAGTCGTTTCTGGCCACTCCCAAGTGAATGCCGATCAAAGAACTTTCCTTACTTGCGTGAACTTCTACGCAACGTTACAATCGGCCACAACAAGTGCAGGATGGAATAGATACCGAGAGTTGAAGAGGGAAGCGAGACGCATTTGCAGACATAAAAAAGGGACGCGAAAATGCGTGAGTATGAAATGCTTGACAAGCTGCCCGACAGGGGTAATGCTCCAAAATTCTACGAAAAGATACGGCGACTAACAGAAGGTTTCAAGACCGACTAGCGACTGATGCCCAGTGCATACTACAATTATGGAGGGAACACTTCTCCAACCTGCTAAATGGCAGTGAAATATAACGCCAGGAGAAAGTGAACCCGATACCCCAAGCGATGGCGATGGAGCAAACGTTCCTTTGCCCCACCATGAAGAAGTTCGATAAGCAATTACCCGCCTGAAGAACAACAAAGCGGAGGGGCCGATGGATTGCCGGCCGAACTATTCAAACACGGCGGAAAGAAACGTCTTTGTGAAATATGGTCGGACGAAAGCATGCTCGAGCTATCGAGCATATAGTGTGAAAGCTTAAAATCTTCTGTCAACAAACTGATTGGACCTTATCAGTGTGGCTTTAAGCCTGGAAAATCTACAACTGACCAGATGTTCACCATGCACCAAATTTTGGAAAAGACCCGTGAAAAGAGAATCGACATGCACCACCTCTTCGTCGATTTCAAAGCTGCTTTTGATAGCACGAAAGGAGCTGCTTTTATGCCGCCATGTCTGAATTATTTATTTCCGCACAACTACGAGATTTCAGACAAGTCGACTCTCTTTCGTGTGACTTCTTCAACCTACTTCTGGAGAAAATAATTCGAGCTGCAGAACTGCCAGAGATTTATAGTTCTATGTATGTATTCTATGTATATTCTATGTATATCTCATACAATACGACGATATTCACATAGTCCAGCGAACTAAAAGACAGCGGATGCGCGGGCTAGGTCATGTCGTGCGTGTGGAACTCCAGCTCTGAAAATATTCGACGCAGTACCCGGCGAGGGAAGCAGAGGAAGAGGAAGACCTGCACTCTGTTATAAAATGACGAAAAATGTGGTTTATCTGTCCTTGTGGATAGTTATACAAATTGAGGTTTTATTTAACCAATTGAAAATGTAGTACACGGATTTTAAGTTAAATTAAACTATTTGAAAACTCGGTGGGCTTCGCAAAAGATGGCGGAGGATAAAAGTGGGACGTGAAAACGTAGGACCGATCGATGCTAGTGTCGTAGAACGAACTGAACTGGATCTGTTCATCGATCCTTCTTTATTCCCGTTTGTGCTGAATCAGATGGTGGGCGCCAGCAGTGCCGGTTTTAACACTACCAGCGCCCTGGGCGAGATTTCTACGGCGCCCTCCAACTGCAATTCAAACCCATTCGAAAAAAGGGAAAACATTTAATGAAATAACCGTTTATTAAAAAGAATAATTATTTATTATAAAAAATAACCATTTATTACAAAAACGCTAATAAAATTTTACTTTTCTGGCTTTTCTATCAGCGAACTCTTTTATAAGGTTGTCAAAATCGATGTTTTCAGAAATTTCGTTTTCAATTGACAAAGTTTCTAAGTTTGTCAATCTAGATTGAGAAATTGTTGATCGAAGATAGGTTTTTATCAGCTTCAGCTTTGAAAAACTTCGCTCCCCACTAGCAACCGTTACAGGTATAGTTAATAATATTCGCAATGCTAGCCATACATTTGGATACAGTTTTTGTAAGTTGCAATCTTTGATGAAATTTAAAACAAATATGGGAGTAACCACATTTTGATCAGGCAAAAAGGATATCAGACTTACAAGTTCATCACACAACATACTACCATTTATGTCTGATTTAGAGTCTACAGTTAATTTTAATTGGAGATCACTACAGAGCTTGACAAGGTCGGGTTTTTCTGGAATCTGTTTAATATTGTACAAAAAAGACCAAGATTCCGAGTACTCATTTAACTGTTCGAACCTTTCATTGACTGAAATTAATGTAGTGTCCAAAAGACAGTTGAAAAATTCAATCTCAAATTTCTTTTCTGGAGAAGTTATAGGGTCATCGCGTGCAATTTCACTAGCTTGACGCTTAACACGTCGAATTCTTGTTGTAGCTCGAAATACAGGTTAAATTTCTAGATCTTCAGCCAACTCCTTCGCAATTAAAATAGCCCTTTTAAAGCCTGTATTTCTGTAGTCTTCCAAGAAATTGCAGCATTTTTTCAACATTTCTGTACATTTACCAAGGTCCATATCTGTTGACTGCAGAGATTTACTTACAATATTTATTTGATAAAGTATGTCATACCAAACAACCAATGAAACTGTGAAGCTGAAATCTTTTAGCTGTTCGGCCAGAGCAGTAGCCTCATGAGACACTTGAACATCAGTTTTCTGAGTTTCAAGAGCCAAAGTAATCAAAGCATCATGGATAGTACTAATTTGATAACGGACTGCTTTAACACTACTTATTCTTGCTTTCCAACGTGTGTCACTGAGCTTTTTTATAGTATATAGTCCCAAGTGATCGGTCAGAATTTTCCATCGATGAACAGAAGCTGAAAACAATATGAACAACCTCTGAAGTACCCCAAACAAAGTGACTGATCCTACGGATGACTTAGCGGCATCGCATAGTACTAGGTTGTAGCTATGACAGCCACACGACACATAAACAGCTAAGAGGTTTATGTCGAGAATTCTCCTTTGAACCCCAATATTGTTTTCTTTCATATTCGCCCCGTTGTTATAACCCTGACCCCTGCAATCGTTCAATTCTAGTCCGTATTTATTTAAAACATTAATAATAACTTCAGTCAGTCTTTCACCTGTTGACTCATTGACAGGTATAAATTCCAAGAAATGCTCTTTTACTGATATTTTTTCATTATCGTCTGATAAATCAACAAATCGTAATGTCAGCGAAAGTTGTTCTACATGACTAATGTCAGGAGTACAGTCAGCTATAATAGGATAATATTTTGATTTCTTTGTGTGTAATATGGTTTCTGACTTCACTTTTTCACCCATCAGCTCTATTAATTCATTTTGAATGTCTTTTCTACAGTAGTGGTCTGAAATATCACCCTTCATAGCTAATCGCAAGTGCTCCTGCATGACTAGATCAAATTTGGCTAGTAGTTGTACTAAGCCTAAGAACTTTCCGTTATTTGGCGTATATAGTTTGTCGGAAGTACCTCTGAACGCCATATTGTTTTCGGCTAAAAAAAGTGTGATATGCATCAATCTAGACAAAACATTATTCCATCTTGTAGTTTCCTTTCTAATCAAGTGTTGCTCTTAGCAGTCTAATGTTTTTCCTATTTTTAATCGTAGTTCAGCATCAATCCACGAAAGGTAAAACTTCTTATGAAAAGTGCTATTTTCATGAATTTTTAACATTTCAGACAAGTGTTTCCAGTTGTTATACTTTTCAGATACTAAGTTCGACGTTGAGCTACTATCAAAGAGTCTACAACAAAATCAATAAACTCGATCCTTAGAAACGCAGTAAATTAACCAACGGCGCTGAATTGTTTCATTGTTTGCAAAATTTTTTGTGAAAGGGGAATTAGAGAAATGTCGGCCTGTATCATTCTTCGGATAATTATCAATGTGAGTTTGAACTGGGCCACTAGTAATTATATGATCAATGATTTTGCCATTTCGACTGACTGGCCAAGTGGCAGGATATATATTGGCAACAACAGTACTAACGTCATCTAGAATTTGTATTGGTTGTACATCACCAATGGAGTCATCCGGAGCAGCATTTGTAATTGTACCACAGCTTATCATTTCACTTTGGGAAACTTTGTCCACAATCTCTTCAACACAATCTTCAGTTATCTGATTTGACTTAACAGATAGAGGCTCCGCTACTGATACATTAATTTGTATTCCAGATGTAGATGGCATATTCAGGTCTTCATTTTTTGTTGTGATATATTTATCTATATTCATGAACTTTTTTGTTCTCTGAAATTACTTTTCTTTTTCTGCTTTCCGTTTTCTATATTCTGACCCAGATGGTTTCTTTTTTTTCTCAACGTTTCCAGACATTTTGTACTAATCAATTTTTGTAAATCAATAAAATCTGCAACAAATTAAACCTTTAGGTCCAATAATTTCTAAAAATAGATAAATACAATAAAATTTACAAATCAAACAACTTTAAACAGATTTAAATCGTATATTAGTTTTTTATGCAAATATAATTGAGTTATTCATTTTTTTTTTCAAAAGACCTCGAACTTTTTTGTATGGAGCTTGGCATAGGCTAAAATTTTAAGTACCTAAATTGTCGTATTTTGGTGTACACATAGGTGTACGTAAAACGTACGCCAATCGACAAATAATATACATAATTACAAAAAAGAAATATTTTTTGACAAGATGTCGTAAATGATATACTTTCTGAGATATTTCAGTTTGAAAATGTAAAAAAAAATAATGTGTTTTCTACAAAAAATTATAGGTATTGCAATTATAATAATACATATGTATAACCAATATTACATTTTTTAGAAGCCACTTATTTCTCCGCCACCCCACGCCAAACATTTAAACAAACAAATGTTACCTCTTTATTATAATAATTATAGATAGATAAAAGTACTTACCTAATTAAATAATCTGACAAAAAACAAATAAGTATACTCTTTTACACCATACAACTTTTTAGATAAAACTAATGTCACTCGATAGCAGAAACGGATACTGACGAACATAGCATCGCAATGGAACATGGACCGTCTGGTTACTACTTCGCGTCTGTTTGTTTTAAAATAATTGTTTTGTATGTGTACCGATTTTATGAAGGTGAATGAGCTGAGTTTGTTACGCTTCGCTAAAATAACGCTAGCTCTTTTTAACCAAAAAGTTAAAAGGAGATATACAATGTGTTTTTCTATGATTGGGGATTCCCCGTAAAATGAACTCCGATTGAACAGATTGAATAGTGCGTTCCATTCAAGTGTTGCTAACATAAAAAGATCCGCTTAAGTTAGGGAATTTACGACTAAGCAGACCTCGAACTATGCGCATGAGCTAGGGGGCGCCTGCGGCACCCCTTTTGACCGGCGTTCTGGGCGCTCGCCCAACCGCGCTTTACCCTAACACTGTTACTGGGCGCCAGACAAGTTAAGCAATGGCCATGTTGCTGAGCGACTGAGCGTTGAAACTGCTCGGGGAGCTGAGGTGGCTATGGTTGTTTGCGGCGCAGTTACTGCTGTAGCCTGCGAGCGCGGAACAGTAACGGCCAAGCGTACTGTGTGCGTAGGGGCAGTTGACATCCGGTATCCATATTTATCTGTTAAAGATGTCATTTTAATTAAAATATGTATATATATATTCATATGGGCATCGGTGCCACGAAATGTGGCACGAGTGAGTCGTCATGTGGATCGACTCCCTTTTCTTGTTTTTTTTGTTGTTGCTTATTGCTAATGGAGGATTTTATTATTATTTATTTTTGTTTCTTTGTTTATTAGTTACGGTTACGTTACTTTCGGTTTACTTTTCGGTTTTATCGGCGGATGGAAAAAAGCATAGCTTAACGAGCGGCCTGGTTAGTGTTCCCGTTTGTATACGGATATCGACTACGCGAATATGACCGTCGAAGCCGTAGTAAAGCTTCTCTATGCGGCCAAGCCGCCATTCGGTCAGGGGGAGCCAATCGTCACTGATTAAGGCACAATCTTAGGCCAAGCTTAGGGGCATTTTTTTGATGTTTTCCATCGGTACCTTCTGTGGAGATCCTATAAATTATCATCTTTCCATCGGCGACTGAAGTCATGATGGAGAATTTTAATTCTTTCCCAACGATTTAATAAGGAGAGCCTGGCAACGAGAGGCCGTGAACGGCTTCAATTCTAGTTAACAGTGTCGTGAATTCTTTATAATTAAATTTGTGGTTGGCAGCTATCTTTTTAAAATGAGATTTGAAGCTTTTTACGGCTGATTCCCATAAGCCGCCCATATGAGGGGATAAACTGCCAATTGATATCTTTGGGGAGTGTATTTTTGGACAATGTCAGGTGAGACTTGTTTTATGAAGTCCACGAACTGTCTTTCGGTAGCTCTTTGAGCTCCGATAAATGTTTTGCCATTATAGCTCATGATTTTTGAAGGAAAGACACGACCCGAAGGGCTCGGGCGAACGATTAAAATCGTTCAAGGATGTCAGTTTTGCATGGTAAGTGTCGATTTTTCGACTTTCTGGGGCAAGTATGTTGCGCATGGACGATTCTCCCATCGGGAGATTCTGTTAATCATCGCTGGCCATTCCACAATAGGGAGGTGGCGGCGAGATGCAGGGGCTTGCACCCTCTTGTACCTAGATCAACAGGATTGTCAGCACCGGCTAAGTGTCGGCAAGTGACTGATTCTACTAGGTGATTCTACAGAGTTCAAGTCATGGTAGACTTAGCGTTTTTAGAGGCGCAGCTTTTGCTTTTGTCACTAGTAGACGGCTTGTAGTTGCGGTATCGCTTTGTATGCGCACATATATAGTGGCACAATATGCCTTTTCAGAGGCGTCGCAGAAGCCGTGTAGTTCCACTTTGTATTCGGAATACCAAACACCGTGGACTTTGTATCTGCAAAATGTCAGTCAGATTATTAGCGAACTGGGATCATTTTTCTAAGCGAAGAGGATTCACATGTTCGTCCCAGTCAATTCCGTCTAGCCATAGTTCTTGGATCAGGATCTTCAGGATTTTCGCTTGTATCATAATTGGTGGAAGCCGAAGTCGAAAAGTTTTGCCACCGAGGATAAAATTTGTCTCTTTGTAATGGCGGATAATGCGGATATGGACTCTGTCGTGTATGAAAACTGGTCGGATATCCTATTCCATTGTATACCCAGTGTTTTTGTTGTACTTTCCTTTTCGAATACAAAGCAATTAGTATCCAACAAATTGTCGTTTTGTATATTTTTTAAGATATTTGGCAGATTAGCTATGATCTTTTTTAGGAGAAACCCTGCGGTGTTGATGGCCTTTATCACATGTTGCGATAAGGACTCGTATACTTGTGAGAGGCTGTGGCTCCCAGACAGGATTTCGTCTACATACGTTTGTGTGTTTAAGACTTGTGTTGCCAGAGGAAATTCTGACTTTGTGTCTTCTGCCAGTTCGTGTATTTTACAAATGGCTAGATATGGGGCACAGTTTACGCCAAAGGTAACTGTTTTTAATCTAAAGTCGCGTAGTGGACTATTGGCAGATTTTCGAAATAAAAAATAATCTGCTAAAAATCTTGAACATCTTTATGTAAGAGTATTTGTCGGTACATGTTTTCGACATCCCCATTGAATACGTATTTGTATATACGCCAATTTAAGATGAGAAGCGTTAAATCTCATATCATTTAGGGAATTCCCCGAGCTAGTGGATCTTTAGGCATGAAAAACAACTTTTGTTGTTTTTTCAGGCTTTACAACTGCATGATGTGTGCAAGTACAAGTAAAAGAATAATATTTGGCTTTTATGATTTTTTCACATGATTGTGCCTGGAAATTGTTGTTTTAGTGGTAGTCGTACGACATACCGACCATTATCTGATCGAGTGGTGGTGGCTTTGTAAAAGTCTCTTGGGAGTTCTTCTAAAAACCAAAATTTTCTCAATTGTGAATTGTGGTACTCGTTTGAGATTTCCTCAACTTGAGTTGTCATTGTTGTGACTGGTTCCGCAACTAGTCCACTTAGGACCCATCCGAAAATTTTATTTTGCGCCAGAAGTGTTTTTGAAATTTTTTCAACACCTGCTAGTATAATTTGCGATATAAGGTCGCTGCCTAATAGAAGGTCTATTTGAGCGGGGGTGTTGCAGTTGCAATCTGATAGCTTTAGGTGTGTAACCTTTTTCCAATGCTGCTATTTGAATAATAGCTTGGAAGCATGTTGGTAAGTTGCGATAAGACTATAGCTTCTGCTTGAATGCGCTTATCCTCTTGGGGAGAAATTATGGTAATGAGGCATATTTTGTTAGAGTTTTGTTCTACTCTTGGTTGTGATCCTTGGTCTATTAGGGCTCTAAGTTTGAACAGTTCTTATAATGTTCGATGGAGATGACTGCTGTGGGTAGTAGTACTCTACTTTGATTCTCGCTGTGTAGCGATTGAGTTTTTAATGCCTTTGAGCAGCATGGTGCCTCTTGGCGAATTTCGGGATTTTGTGTTTCG
>NW_024395977.1:22519581-22597237 GCF_016617805.1 Bactrocera tryoni
AGCCACGAAACTTTTCACTATTCACTTCTTAGCCGTTTTGATTTTTTAGTTTTTCGCCACAGTGCCTTTCTTTTTCTCTCGAAGAACCATATTTATTTCTTTACGAATTACTTATTATTTCAAATCTCGTTTCTTCACCGTCTTCACCAAACTTTCAAATATCACTTCCAACTTTTAAAATTCAAAATTTCTTTTTGCGCTCTTGTTGAGCTATATAAGCTTTATTACTTATCACTTCAATTGCAAATTGTACAATGTTTTCTTATAAATAAATATTTTTACACTTTACCAGTGGCGAACGCAGGAAAAAAATTGGGGGGGGTTTTAGGTAAAAAGACAATGTTTCATTATTTTATTCCCAAATTGAAGTCTAATCTTCTTTTATTTTGGGCCATAACATTTAAAATCTCTTCCTCCGTCTCCTCTATATCTCTATGGATATTCAAGAGAGCCATTCCGTTCAGGCGTGCTTCTCCAGTTTTATTTCTTAAATGTGTTTTAAGCCTGCGAAGTGAGGCGTTCACTTGAAGCGACAGAAATAGGGATTGTTGCTCCAATCTTTAAAAAACGATGCACTAAAAAAGTTTTGGATCTCTTTGTTTGATTTAACCAGTTCCTGAAAATATATTCAAAATTTTAGTTAGAAAATATAATCTGAAGAAAAGATTTTTAACCTTTTCCACATTCTAAATTCAGCAAATGAAAAACAAATAATAAGTGAAGTTGTGTATATAATTCAGACCAGTTTTTTCTGGTTGTTTTTATTAAAAATATAGACATTTTAGTTAAGACACTCAAGTATTTTTTTGCAAATAGCATAATTTTTTTTAATTTAAATTTATTTCACAACAGTGTGCTCATGGAACGAAAACTGAAAGTCATAATAAATGAGTTTTTATTTTTCCTGTATTATGATTAACAATAAACTCTAAAAAAAATAATAGAAACCTTATTGGTGACTTTTCAGTTCAGAACTAATTTTCAAAAGAAGTGCATTTTCGACTCACAATTCCCCTTAAATCTAAAAAAATCCAGTTCAGCAGCCACAGAATTATAAGGCAAGCTCATTACTTTGAAGCAAATTAAAAAAATGTCTCTGTCCAGTTTATATTTTTCTGGGTTTTTTAATTGGCCTACATTCCCACAACTTTTTAATACTATACAGATACAATAGGTTTGTTTTTAGTTTAACATTTTCATAGTTTCAAAAAATTAAATTCTATCAGCAGAAAAGTATCAAAATAGGCCGTTTGTGAACAAAAAAGTATCAAATCACAAAATTTAGAAAAAAAAGTATCAAAAAAGATACAATTGTATCAAAACGGCAACGCTGTTAGTGACTAATGTATTCATTTATTTTACATATTCATACATCGTCGGCAGAAAGATTGCTTTGAAAACAACAAATTACAATTTTTCAAATGACTATGTAGAATTAAATTCTATTATTTAAAAATTCAATTACTTTGGGGGGGGGTTCTAACACCCCAAAACCCCCCCCTGCGTTCGCCCCTGCACTTTACGCTTCTTTGATGCAAATAGGCACACTACACCAATTACTATCGCATATAGCGATATTAAAAGTTAAATGTTATTAAGCCAAAGTTAAATATATAAACTGAATGATGGAAGCCGAATAAAAAACGAATAATCTCGATATATAATGACCGGATTATGCAAAGGATGCAACGTTCAGGAAAAATGTTCAAATAGACGTTGCGGGCAAGTTGGCCTGCTGGACCGCTGGTGGACGCACGGGATGGAGGTCGGAGAAACGTAAACGGTGTATATAATTGATGTGTCGATGCGAACTTTGTAGAATGTTAAAATGGACGGTTTTTTAAATAGACGATTTCAAATAGACGATTGCGAAAAGAGGATGCGTGCAGCGGCGAACGTGACTTCTAGAAGAATGTAGAACCAAAAAAACGGCACAGCGTCACCTTCTCGTTGGTATAAGATGAAAAATGGAACAAAAACAGTTTGGTGTGGAGATGATCAATGATGCCCTAATTAACATGTTGATGTGGAGAGTGTTGTATTCACTGGTCAGTGATGCCCTGTTTTTTTCTACTTAACATGTTGATGTGGAGAGTGTTGTATTCACTGATCAGTGATGCCCTTTAGTTATAGTTCATCTCAACAAAAATATTAAAAGAAAACGATGTTTATGAAAATAATAAACAATTCTCTAAACAAAAAACAATTCAAAGAACTAACGCAAATTCGAAACTACCTAATTATATTAATAACAATAATAATAGTAATATAGAATATTTTGCAACCAATATGAATCAATTTCCAGTTCGTTCCAATTACAACACTTTTTCAAAAAATTACCCATGGTCCAATCAAAATAATTATTATAAAAATAAACAATTTTTCAATGAACATAGCAATCAACAATATACTTTACAGAATAATCATTTCCCACAAGTTAGGCATACACCTTTCAATTCTGCAAACATTTATACTAATAGAAACTTAAATAATTTAAAACAAGATAAAATTCATGGGTCAAACCAATCTCGATTAAGACGCTTTGGCTATCCTGAACCAATGGAACAAGATGAGCTAAATTTTCACTTAACAGCCTCGGAAGGTCCCCCACAATTGAATTGAAATTTAATAAAAAATATTATAAATTTTTAGTCGACACAGGTTCATCAGTTAGTTTAATAAAGCCTGGAATATCCAACGAAAAGATTATTTATGTTCAGCCAATAACATTAACAACAGCAATAGGAAAAGTTTGTCTAAATGAAGCCCAAGAATTGTTTAGCGATGAACATATGAAAGAACTGAAATTTTTCGTTTATAATTTTTCGAATAACTACGACGGTTTACTTGGTTATAATATACTTAAGCTACTTAAAGCTAAAATCGATCTGGAAAAAAATACGATACATATGAATGGTGTTCGGTATAACTTTTTCAAGAATAAATCAAATTCTGTAAAATTTGATAATTGCCTACAAGAATTAAATATGAACGAAAATCATAACACTAAAGATAGTATACTTAGACTTGAACATTTAAATTCAGAAGAGTTAAATAAATTAAAAGAACTTTTAAATAAATTTGAAAATATATTTTATAAAGAAGGGGACAAACTCACCTTCACTCATAAAATAAAACATAGAATTAAAACGGTTCATGAAGATCCAATATATGTAAAGTCGTATAGATATCCTGAAATTCATAAATCAGAAGTAAACAAACAAATAAAAGAAATGCTCGAAAATCAAATCATTTCTCATAGTAATTCCCCATATTCAGCACCAATCTGGGTGGTACCAAAGAAGTCAGATGCTTCAAGCAAGCTCAATAGTATTACTATCGATGATAGGTATCCCATCCCAAACATGGATGAAATTCTCGAAAAACTAGGTAGGTGTATGTATTTTTCAACAATAGACTTAGCGCAAGGCTTCCATCAAATAGAAATGGATCCGGCAGATAGGAAAAAAACAGCTTTCTCTACTCAGAACGGACATTTTGAACCTTCCAGAGACTGATGAATACGGTTTTAGATGGTTTAATAGGGAAAGATTGTATGGTTTACTTAGACGACATTGTAGTATTCAGTACGTCATTACAGGAACACATAGAATCTCTAGACAGAGTTTTTCGTAAATTAAACGAAGCAAATCTGAAAACCGAATTTCTTGGTCATATTATAACGCCAGAAGGTATTAAGCCTAACCCTAATAAAATTAAAGCAATATTAAATTATCCCGTTCCTAAAACGGAAAAAGAAATAAAACAATTTCTTGGTTTGGCGGGATTTTATCGTAAATTTATTCAAAACTTTTCTGAAATAACTAAACCTTTGACTAACTGTCTTAAAAAAGGCAATAAAATAAATAGCTCAGATGAGAAATTCGTGGAAGCTATAAACACTATAAAAATCTTAATTACTAATGATCCAATTCTGGCATATCCAAATTATGAGAAAATATTTACATTGACGACTGATGCGTCAAATGTGGCATTAGGGGCAGTGTTAAGTCAACAGGGACATCCAATTTGTTTTGCTAGTCGCACACTCAATGAACATGAGCTGCACTACTCAACTACTGAGAAAGAACTTTTAGCCATGGTTTGGGCTACTAAATATTTTAGACCATATTTATACGGCAGGAAATTTATAATAAATAGTGATCATAGACCATTGCAATGGCTCCACAACTTAAGGGAACCAAACTCCAACTTACAAATATGGAAGATTCGGCTTAATGAATATGACTTTGACGTAAAATACATATCAGGTAAAGAAAATCGTGTAGCAGACGCTCTTTCTCGTATTAAAATTACGGAATGCTTTTTAAATGAAGAATCTGAATCTAACGTAGACACTGTTCATTCTTCCAATGAAGATTCCGAAAGTTTTATTAAGATAACAGAGCGACCATTAAATGTATTCAAAAATCAAATTGAATTAATAAGAGATGGTAAAGACTCAACCACAATAACGAAAGGAAAGTTTTTTTTAATAACCTAATTGTAATTATATACAAAGAATTAACTACAGATTATATTAAAGATAGGTATAATTAAAACCCATTTATTAAAAAATAATACAACAATTTTAATAATTAAATACAATTTCAAAACGTTTATAAGACACTTAACAACAAGTCGCAAATCCATTTATTAAAAAATAATACAACAATTTTTATGCCTAATGATACTGATTTTATACAATTTCAAAACGTTTATCAAAATTACACCGCCAATTTACAAAATAAGAGAAAAATATGTTATAGATTTTTGGAAATGGAATAATGAATATTATTTAACATGTATCGATTTATACTCTAAGTTTGCTATGATAGAAAAAGTTAAAGCATTGAACTGGCTGGAATCCAAAAAAGGATTGCTAAAAATTTTTAATTGTATGGGTCCTCCAAAAACTTTAAAAATCGACCAAGACCAAGGTTTAAATAATATAAACATTAAACAATGGTGTAATTCATTAAATATAAAAGTAGAAGTAACAACTGGTAAAACTGGTATAGGTGACATTGAAAGACTACATAAAACTTTGAATGAAAAACTTAGAATAACCAAC
This sequence comes from Bactrocera tryoni, assembly GCF_016617805.1. Classification (NCBI taxonomy): domain Eukaryota; kingdom Metazoa; phylum Arthropoda; class Insecta; order Diptera; family Tephritidae; genus Bactrocera; species Bactrocera tryoni. Next base: position 22,524,656 of record NW_024395977.1, read on the forward strand.
ACTTCAGGTGATAAAGAGCTAAAATATTTAGAAATTGAACAAACACTTTTCACTTATAACCATATAATTGTTCACTCTACTACCAATGAAGTTCCATATACAATCTTTTTTAATAAAGAGTCACCAAAACAAGATCCTCAAATTATTAAAGAAAAAAGAATAAATAATGCAAATAAAAACCGTCAAGAAAAAGACATTGACACAAACTTTGTAAACGCAGAAGTTTCGAGGAAGAGATTAGATAAACTTAGTAATCCATACAAAAAAGTTAGTCTTATTAATACTGAAGAAGATGACGAACATCATATTGTAAAGTTTAAAAGTCAAAATGTAAGAAAATATAAAAACCAATTTAAAAGAAAAAAGAAAACCAACTAAAACTAAATCTAAGAATTGAAAATTATATCTTATCAATCTTATCATTCCTTTTTACTTATTCATTATTACTTAATCATTTTTATATGCTAAAAACATCTTTAAATATTGTAAGAATTCTATTTAAAAACTTTAACTTGTAAACAAAGAAAAATTGCAATGAGGACATTGCATTATTTTAAGATGGGAGGAGTGACATATCCTAATGTTTCATTGGAGACTTTTGCCAGCAAAAGCATCGAATGCAACATTGCCAACATGCTTCAATTCAGCATTTTCGCCATTGAAAGCGGTCCCGCACATTAAGCGGCACCATTTGTAAAATCGCGTTTGTCACGTCACACTCTCATTTCATCATCCGACTCGAGAAGTCATAATTGTTGGTCTTCACTCAAAGTATTGTTTAATGTAATTTAAAGCTATTCTAATAAAACCTATTTTTGTTAATAAAAAATATTACTTATATATATATATATATAAATAAAAATGAATTGTTGTTCGTTAGTCTGATTAAAACGCGAGAACGGCTGGGCCGATTGAGCTGACTTCGGTTTTAAAATGTTTGTCGTAGTCCAGGGTAGGTCTAAACGGTGAGCAAATAAGGAAAAATTACGAGTAAGATAGAGTAAAACGACAATTCCATTTTCCCATATAAAAGTTGACCACTTACTTGCTGTCAAACATTTGACGGTATTTGTACTCTCAGTTCCACTCGAATTGAAGAACGCATTAAAACAAGACTTTTGAATCGACAACATAATATCAACATTACATCTTGTATTTAAATTTCAAATTTCAAAACATATAAATATAATTAATGTGTTGACATGTTTGATGGTGCCAACCTTACAGTGTTACCAACTGTCAAAAATACTTTTTTTATAATAACGTGGCATCTCTGCTTGTGCAGACTCCACATTGCTCATTGCTTACTAGATATAGAATACTACATAGTTTGCCATATATGGTAAGCTAGAAGCTGTCTCTTTAGCAGTTTAACAACGCAGTTTTCATTTATATGAAAATTTCGAAGAGGCAACATATTCCATTTCCACATATGCCGACGGCATTTTAATTTCGGTAATATGAAAATTAGAAGAGCGAGTTAAGAAGGTTGTGTTATATTATAAAAATAAAGTACATTTTCAAAATAACATTTAATATTTAGTTTAATATTGTTAATTTATAGAAATATTATGGAAATTGGGTTGTGAAGTCTTAAACTTAATAAACTTATACAAGCATAAATCAAAATATCATTTCTCATTTTAAATTTATTATTTTAATTGGTATATAAAAGTTATGCCACAATTATTATATAGTAGTCCAAAAATATAAATTCTTATTTTTCCCAGAAATACATTTGTAAAAAAAGGATCTTTATCCTTTGTTATTATCTTATTTTTTCCAAAAATACATTTGTAAACAAAAGGATATTTATCCTTTTTTTATTTTCCACACAAAAGATTCAAGAGAGTTCAAGAGCTCAAAACGTGCCCTACATCAGCTACCTACCCGACGGCATTTCGCAAATGATAAAATAAATTTTTCAAGAGCTCAAAGCATACGCTACATCATCTCGAACCTACCTACCCTACGCTTTTGCGCAAATGATAATATCATGATAGCAAATGCCCACATACAGATTTGGCAATGGCAATAACAGTTAGTATTCTATAAATTCTATACTGTCGAGATGCCCTGTAATAAGTGTATCCGAACGTTCCATTGTTTTGTCATCTCATGTAAAAAGCACGTGTATCCGAACGTTACATTGTTTTGTCCATCAATTTAGAGACTTTTTGCTGCGTTCCTACTTTAACATCCTTGGTTTTGTCATCTCATGTTAAAAAAAAAGAAACATTTAATTGGAGAAATATTGAAATACTGCTAAAAGTGATTTTCTTCTCGCTGCTTACAATGCCGAGGAAAAGAAAACGACCTGACATAGGTCGTCGAAGTCGTGTAAATGTGCAACGAGCTACTTTACGCTCCAACCGCACGAATGACCAGCGAGATGCTGATAATGATAACAGTCGTACAAGTATGGGAAAATTACGTTCAAGAGTAAATAACTATCAAGTGGATAGGGGGAGAATGGAACGAGTTCGTGCACATCGTTCACAACAGCAGCGAGCACGGGATAACGAATTTAATCGATTCCGCAGACGCAATGCTCCTGTAAACCTCGAACGAGGAGCATTTTCCTACGATCCGGAATTTGATTATAGTGCTGACAAATCTGTGACGATTGGAGAAATGTCAATCATTTGTCAACATTGTAAAGCATTGAAGTACAGTAGTGAACCTGTAGGATTATGTTGTGCTGGTGGCGATGTACAATTGCCTCAATTGGTTCCACCACCTGAACCGTTACACTTATTAGTTAATGGGATGGAAAGTGAGTCTAAACACTTCTTGGCTAACATCCATGCAACGCATATAGTACAAGACGGGTTCATGCCTACTTTCAAGGTAGTATACCATAATTGTTTTAGTGAAATTCTAATTTGTACTTGTATCACAATTAATTTAACCAGTTCTTAAACAATTACAGATACAAGGACAAATTCATCACCTACTGGGGGCAATGCTGCCAGTGCCAGATGCAGATCATAAATTTTTGCAAATTTATTTTATGGGCAATCAAGATGTGGAAATTGATACACGTTGTGGTCATAATCCAACCGTCAAGCGAATCATTGTCCATCAACTGCAAACATTTCTTCACGAGAATAATGAATTAGTGAAGATGTTCAAAATGGCACTGGATCGGATGCCATCAGACAGCCATAATATTGTAATAAGAGCCGACAAAACACCTGCTGGAGAGCATGCAAGGAGGTTTAATTCACCCACAATAGATGAAGTGGCTAATGTCGTTGCTAGAGAGAATTTGCAATCAAGAGATATTGTACTTCATCGCCGGAACAATGAATTGAAACGTGTATATGAAACGCATAGAGCTTATGATGCTTTACAATACCCAATAATTTTCTGGCAGGGAGAAGATGGGTACCATTTTAATATCAAAATGGTTAATCCAAAAACAGGTAATTAGGTTATACAAAATAAAATATTTTATATGTTCAATATATAAATGTATTTTTTTATCATATGTACTTCCAGGTGCTGATACACACAAAAAAGTCAGTGCCATGAATTATTATGCATACAGACTCATGATCCGTGAAGGTGAAGTAAATCACATTTTGATGTGTCAACGGGACTGAAAGATTGAGATACATCCGTCTTAACCAACAGCAGCTTCGATCTGAAGAGTACATTTATCTTCGCGATGCAATCAATGCTGACGGCAATGTAAATAATGTAGGAAGAATGACAATTTTACCGGCCACTTACATCGGAAGCCCGCGCCACATGCACGAGTACGATCAAGATGTGATGTCTTATGTTTGAAAGTATGGCCGTCCAGACCTATTTATTACATTCACCTGTAACCCACAATGGATTGAAAAAAAAAAAGAATTGCTACACAACCAAACACCACTTAATAGGCATGACATCACAGCCAGAGTTTACAAGCAAAAATTAAAATCTTTAATGAATTTCATTACAAAGCAACGTGTGTACGTTGTTGGATGTACTCTGTTGAGTGGCAGAGCGGAGTTTTCAACAACAGCTCACCCTGTATGATCGACGGCAAGTGCTCCAAACGGTACCCGAGAAACTTGCTTGCTGAAGCCATCTCGGGAATCGATGGTTACCCATTGTATCGTCGGCGATCAGTTGAGGACGGTGGACGATCTGTAGATGTCAAGACAAAAGGACAAGATTTTCATGTAGACAATCGTTGGATTGTGCCGTTCTCGCCCATATTGTCCAAAACTTTTGAAGCTCACATCAACATGGAATTTTGTAACAATGTGAAATCCATAAAGTACATATGTAAATATGTTAACAAAGGTAGCGACATGGCCATGTTCGCAGTAACAAACACAAATGATGAAGTGTCTCACTATCAGATAGGTCGCTAGGTAAGCAGCAATGAGGCTCTTTGGCGCATATTTTCGTTTGTATTTCATGAAAGATATCCCACTGTATTGTATTTGGCAGTTCATTTAGAAAATGGACAACGAGTGTATTTCAGCCCAAACAGCGCTGTGGATAGAGCGGCACGTCCACCTGTGACCACATTGACAGGTTTCTTCTCAATTTGTGCAACTGATCAATTCGCTCGCACTTTGCTGTATGCTGATATGCCGCGCTACTACACATGGAACGCATCATCAAAGTCTTTTCGGCGTCGTAAACAAGGAACACCACTTGAAGGATATGAAAATGTATTTGCCACAGATGCTATAGGCCGTATACATATATTCAGTACATCTTAATAAGGATGAATGTTATTATCTTAGATTGTTATTGGTGAATGTTCCTGGTCCGACATCTTTTCAACAATTGCGAACAGTTGATGGACATCTGTGTGCGACTTACCGTGAGGCGTGTCAATTATTACGGTTGCTTGAAAACGATTCGCATTGGGATGATACGCTCAAGGATTCCGTGATATCTTCATCGCCGACATATCGACATGTTTCCCCTCAAATCCGAAAGATTTGTGGATGAAATATAGGGATGACATGTCTGAGGATGTCTTGCATCGCGTGCGTTGTGAAACTTTGAATCCTACACTGGAAATTACGGCAGAGATTTACAATGACACATTGATCATAATAGAAGATATGTGTTTGTTGATGGCAAATAAAGTATTGTTGTGTTTGGGTCTGACAGCACCCAATCGTGCTATGCAAGATGCATTAAACCATGAGTTGCAAAGAGAACTCCAGTACGATACTCAAGCTATGACCGAAGCAGTTCGCACAACTGTTCCGCAATTGAACGAAGAACAAAAGATTGCGTACGATCGTTTAACACAAGCTGTAAACAGTGGGTCTGGGGGGATTTACTTTCTTGATTCTCCTGGGGGTACTGGGAAAACGTTCCTAATTTCATTGCTATTAGCAAAGATCCGATCGAAAAATGAGGTAGCCCTAGCGTTGGCTTCATCTGGTATAGCAGCAACTTTATTAGAAGGCGGACGAACTGCACATTCAGCCTTAAAATTACCATTAAACATGCATGTCAACGAAACGCCAGTTTGCAACATTGCCAAAAATAGCGCTATGGCGAAGACTCTCCAAGTATGCAAATTGATAATTTGGGACGAATGCACAATGGCCCACAAGAGGTCGCTGGAGGCACTAGATAGGACGTTAAAAGATTTACGTGATAACCAAAACATTTTTGGTGGAGCTATGATACTGTTGTCAGGTGATTTTCGTCAGACTCTTCCAGTAATTCCTCGATCGACTGTTGCTGACGAAATAAACGCATGTCTAAAATCATCAAATTTGTGGTGGCACGTAAAGACACTACAATTAACTACTAACATGCGAGTGTTTTTTGCAACAAGATCGAACTGCGACTGTGTTTTCGAAACAGTTGCTGGATATTGGCAATGGTAAGGTCGCAGTTGACAGCTCGACCGGATTAATGACTTTTCCCACAGATTTCTGTCACTTCACAGAATCGAAAAAGGAGCTTATTCAGCGTGTTTTTCCGGACATTAAACAACAATATAATAACCACGATTGGCTAAGTGAACGAGCAATATTGGCAGCAAAAAACAAAGATGTCGATGATCTCAATGCTACCATTCAGAATTCCCTCCAGGAGAGTTGTTTACGTACAAATCAGTTGACACGGCCACAAACCAAGATGACGTAGTCTACTATCCTACAGAATTTTTAAATTCATTGGACTTGCCTGGACTACCACCATATAATTTGAAATTAAAAGTAGGGTCAGTTGTCATCATGCTGCGTAATATTAATCAACCTCGACTTTGCAATGGAACGAGATTGGTTGTGAAGAAACTCATGAATAACATCATCGAAGCTAAAATAATCAAAGGAAAATACAAAGGAGAGGATGTCTTAATCCCACGAATACCTACGATTCCAACGGATTTGCCATTTGATTTTAAGAGGTTGAAATTTCCCGTGCGTCTGGCGTTTGCGATGACCATAAATAAATCGCAGGGTCAATCGTTGGAAGTTTGCGGAATAAACTTAGAGTTTTCCTGTTTCACACATGGACAATTATACGTTGCGTGTTCGCCTATCGGAAAACCAACATCCTTATTTATTTACGCACCGCAAAAGAAAACTAAAAATACTGTCTATCAGAAAGCACTATATTAATTAACTGTATATGATCATAACTGTGTTGTATTTAATTTAAGCAAAGATTTGTTTATCATGTTCACAGTCCAGAAACGAGCACATCCAAGAAAATTTTAATTTTTTGTACATGAAGTGTATAAATATAAATATGACTTAATATGTATATAATATGTGCATTTGGATCCTTAATGTCAACGTGTATTAGTAACTCTTTATTTCCATCAACTTGGCTCCATCTACTTGGGAACCACTTGGCTCGCCAGGACATGATAATATGGTGGAAGTACTAGGCGACTCGGACAAATCTGATTCGATCAGAACATTATCAATGTTGAGCTGCTGGCTGTCTTCAATAACATCAATATCTACCAGAACATTCTTGATGTTGGGCTTTTGGCTGTCTTCAATAACTTGAATGTCCTGTATGTCTTCGGCCGATAAATTTAATTCACAGAATGTCTCCTCAGATGATGAAGATGGCATTGTAGAAACGTGTTTTGGTTTAGAAAGCAGCTTTTGCTTTAATATATTTTTTTGTACTTTTGCCCTGTTCACGTGTATTATTCGTTCTACATTCTTACCACACTTGGTACAAAATCTGAAGGTAACAGCGATTATGTTGTAGCATTCGTCGCATCTTAATAATAATTTAATACAATTTGGACAGTTATTATTTTTTTTCTGCCGTTCCATCCACTTTTTACAAAACGAACAATGCATTTTAAGGAGTTGAGGGATATATGGCTTCACTATAACTATATTATAGATGTTTGAATTCTTTATTATCTCGATGACAGATGTAGTTCTTCTTCTTTTCCAAACCATGGCCATCGTCAAAAAAAAAACGACAGGTGTAGTTTAATTGTTATAGTGTAAATATTTGTCAGTATTCACTCAAAAAAAATTGTCTATGGTAAAATGTCACTTGAAATGTTAACGTCTCTTTGCTGTGCATCTATACTATAATTCTTTAATATTCCTAAAAATCTAAAAGCAGCAAATTTCAAAAAAAAATTAAAAAAGTATTGTGTCGTGTGTTTGTGACTTATTAAATATGCCTCCAATAATTAGGCGGTGCGAAGTTCGCCGGGTCAGCTAGTATATATATATATGTATATATATAATATATATACACATAAATATATATAAGTAAACAAGCTAATATGGAACGATAAAACAGTTAATCCTAATATTAGAAGCGAAGAATATTAGTACAGTTAGCATTAGGAAAAGTAGAAAGTAAACTAATAAAAAATGTAAAGTTAGTTAGTCTTAAGATTCAGTTTAATAAAGGCGGTTGTGGAAAAAAATGCCGAAGCTCTTTCTTTTTATTCCTAAACTATAACTGGCGCAGTCCTGTAAACTTTGATCAAAAGATCAACGAAAACGAACAAACGCATTGCCGAAAATAAACAAAAAGTACAATTGAAAAAATTATCGAAAGTTTTATGCCGAAAAGAAAAAACGAATCAATATTAATATTACAAAAAATTAAACGATGCATAAATCAGTGTAATTAGTGAGATATATAGAACAAAAAAAGTGCAAAAAGTTTGAAATAAATATTAAAATATTCATTTTACAAAGAAAAGAAAAGTGCGAAAATACATAGTACAAAATTCTATAAAAAACGAAACAATAGTGCAAAAAGTTTATAATATATACTAAAATGTGCATTTTACAAATAAAAAAAAGAAAGCGCGAAGATAGTACAAAAATCTATAAAAAACGAAAAATCAAAAGAAAACTTTTTTGGTGAAAATCGAATTCAAATTTCCTAAAAAGCCACAGTCAAAAAAAATCAGAAAATTTTTTGGTGAAAATCAAACCCAAAATTATAAAAAATCACATGAAAAATGTTAAGTGAAAATAAAGCGTTAAACAAAAGCATTAAAATCTTGAAGAAAAAGAGAAGCGAAATTAGTGCTAGAAATTTACAAAAAGTTGCAAGTCGTGCTAAAAAGGGCTAGTGTCACGTATCACAAAAAAAGTACAGTATCGACAAAGCTAAAATTTACAGCTTGCATCAGTAACAACGGAAGTTGCGGTATATACGTATATGTATATATAATGCACAGTTAAAAAAAAAAAACAGTAAAATAATACTGTTTTATATAAAACAAAATAGTTTGCTGTAAAAAGGTACAGTATCGACAAAGCTAAAATTGACAGCTTGCAACACGCGTTAAAACAGTAACAACGGAAAGTTCGGTATATAAATAAAATAAAATGAAAACGAAAACGAAAAAAATATTAAGAGAAATAGTTAAAATATTTTTGTAAAAATTAAACAATTTAACATTTATTAAAAAAAAGAAAAAAAATTTCTAAAACATAAAAATATATACAGTTACGGACAATCGAATATAACCATAAAAATAAAACAAAACACAGTAAAAATGGTTATAGTGAAAATATTGAAAACAGGAAAAAAATATTTATGTAAATATTACCAGAGCTAATTAAAAAAAAACCAAAAGGAAAATTTCTAAAAGCAAAGACTATATATACAGTTACGCGAAAAATTATAAGGACAGCGGCATACAACTAATTAAGTTCATGTGCAAGTTAATGCAACCCAAACCCACTAAAATAAACCCCTATCCCATTCATCTCTAGTAGACACATATGTGATGTAAGTCGACAGCACATTCATCCATAGGATCAATCAACAATAGCCAATTTGCAAAGTCATCATAAAATCTATTGGTATACAATTACAAGAAGAACTTGATCACGCAACAAGAAATGCCACAGCCATCCTTTTTGCATGATCAGCATTATAATACTATAAGAACTAAAATTAAGAGATAAATAGGGCAGTTATGAGTTATAAGTTATAAGCTAGAGTTATAAGTTACTTAAAAAAAAAACCAATAAAGAAACTAAAAAATTAATTGGCGCCCGAGCAGGGACCCGCACAAAAATATCCTTCATCAAATGTGGTTCGACTCCACTAAAAGGACACGGATGTCCATATAGGAAGTGTGGGTCCATAAATAAAAAAATAATATAAACCGCCAAGTTTCCATAAGGTTACCCGAATTAACAAAGGTAACGGAAACAAAGTTATAAATCGAATATCCCAGAAAAAAAAAAGTGAGAAAAGAAAAATAAAACAAATTAAAACTTTTATAAACTAAAATAAACTTAAAAAAATATATATTAAAATTTTTTTTTTTAATAAAATTTTGAAAATAAATAATAATAAAAAAACATTGCGTATAAAGAACAACAATAATTTCAGTGAAAAGAAACTGGTCAATCAAGCAGATAATTCTTAGAAGACACATAGGCTGCAGTAAACTGAAACAACAATAAAGAGACGCAAGTGACAAAATATATAAAATTAATAAAAAAAACAAGAAATAAAGTACGCAACAACAACAAAAACATAAAAAAATTAATTTTTAATCATTTCAACAACAAAAAGTTACTACAACAACAACAAAGGTTACGGCTACTACAACAACAAAAATAAAAAAATATTATATCAAGAAAAAGTGGCAACAAAAAACAGTACAAACATTGTAATAACAACAAAATGACAAGATATTAAACATAACAAAGTTTACAACAACAAATACCACAAAAATATATTTAACATTAATAACAACAAATAACTGGCAAAGCAACAACAAGAAAATTATTAAAAAGAAAGCACAAAAACCGAAATATTTCGGAACCACAACAAGGCAAATATTAAAAAACAACAACAACGAAAATAGTGTACAAAAACAACTACAGCGGAGCGGCAGCAGTGGCAGCAACAACGGCAGAAGCAACTACAGCAGAACAGCGGTAATAGCAACAACAACCACAGAAAAAAAGATACTCGTTAGCTTATTTTTAAGAACAGTATAAGTAAAATATATATATAACATAATATAATACAGTATATTGTATTGAGTGAATGTATCATAGTGATATTAGTGAAACTGGATAAAATTATAGAAAAATTTAGCAAAATGAGTGTAGCAAGCAATACCACAGGAATGCTCACAGCAGAAATTATTTCAGAATTAATAAAAAGGAATACAATTTCGTTACAGAATGAGGTAGAACTTTTGAAAAATCAAAAAACTCAATTAACGACGAGAGATAATATAACAGAATACACAGTACAGACTATTGACGCAAATGTTAGATGCGACGAATCATTAGAGGTAATAAAATCCTTACCGGAGTTTGCAGGAAGACCTGAAGCATACGTTAGTTGGCGAGAAGCCGCCCATAAATCAATGTCTTTGTATAACCGTGGTAGCAAAAGATACTTTGCCGCACTAACGATATTAAGAAACAATTTCCTCATGTCCTCAATTTTGACGCGATCATAAGTCGCTTGGATTTCGCCTATGCCGATAAGCGACCAATCCATATCCTTGAACAAGAGATAAGCATTCTTCGACAAGGAAACTTGTCCATTATTGATTATTATAACGAAGTCAATAAAAATTGACTTTGATAATTAATAAGACGATAATGTCACCTGGTTCAAATAAGGGACTAGTAGATCAACTTAATGACCAACACAGGAAAAATGCCGTGAGAATATTCATTTCAGGACTTAACGGTTCCCTATCAAACATTTTGTTCTCGTTAGCCCCATCTGATTTACCAAATGCTTTAGCGAAAGCTGTAGAATTAAATTCAAACAATATGAGAGCAAATTTTGCTTTCCAATTCAGTAGGAGTCAGGCTCAGCCAAACCCAATAAAATTGCAAGTTCATAATCCTCGAACATCTCCTCTAAACTTCACAAATAACTAGTTCCAGAACAATTTAAGATTCCCTCAAGTAAACAAAAATAACCAACAATATGCACAAAGATATAACCAAGGATTCCAGAACAAAAATAACCGACAATACGTACAAAGATTTAATCAAGGATACCAAAGAAACCAACCTGAACCAATGGACGTGGATTCCAGTATCCACAAACAAACTCAACACGAACAAACATACGCCAAACGGAATTTTCAAGAACATAAAAGAACACCACAATCTCCATCTAAAATTCAACGCATAAATAATATTCAAGAACAAGCTTTTTTAGGCTGAAGACAGGACTCCCATACATTTATAGGTACTGCGGAGTAACAGGAAGAAAACTAAAAGTCCTAGTTGACACAGGAGCCACTTGTTGCTATTGCAAACCAAACACTTTTTATATAAAGATAAATTAGATATAATTAAAAGAGTAAAAACAATTAACGGATTCACCACTATTGAAGATTATAGTGATGTAAATATCTTCAATACGATATAGAGATTTTACGTAATAGAAAATTTAGAAGCAGATATGCTAATAGGGCTTAATATTTTGAAAAAACAGGATTTGTAATAGATTTAAAGAATGAAATATTAAAATATAATAACAAAATGGAAAAAATTTATATTGAAAATAATAATGGAAATTTTAATACTACCTTGGGAAGCTCAAATGCTCCTATGGCGCCCGCTGATGAATTATGCCAGCAATTATGTAATTTAAGTACTACTCTGGGACAAAAAGATCCTGGAAAGCCAGCGAAGAATAATACCGCTTATAATAATTTAAAAATGGAAATCTTGAATATTTGAAAACAGAAACAAAGAATGAAATCGAAAAAATTCATTCAAATATAAATACAAATTTTCCCTTTAAAACGGACGTTAAAGCTGAAATACGCACAATTGTTGAAACTCCCATATGGAGTAAACAGTACCCATACCCCTTGTCCGTTAATACTTTTGTGAACAATGAAATAAAGAATCTATTAGATAATGGTATAATACGTCCAAGTAAAAGCCCCTATAATTCACCAATATGGGTTGTACCAAAGAAAGGAATAAATGAAAATGGTACACCAAAACTTAGGCTAGTTATAGATTATAAATGAAAAAAAAGAAAATTAATGAAAATACAGTTCCCGATAAATACCCTATCGCAGACACAAATGTTATATTAGCAAACTTAGGAACAGCAAAATACTTCTCTACTCTAGATTTAGAGTCAGGTTTCCATCAGATTACAATGCAGGAAAAGGATATAGAAAAAACAGCTTTTAGTGTCAACAATGGCAAATATGAATATTTAAGACTACCTTTCGGATTAAGGAATGCCCCTAGCATATTTCAAAGAGCGATGGACAATATATTACGCAATTATGTAGGAAAGTTTTGTCATGTATATATCGATGACATAATAATCTATTAAAATAATATAGAAGAACATAGAGAACACTAGAAATCCACACGGATCATCAACCTTTAACATTTGCAGTTTCTACCCGTAATCCTAATGCTAAAATGAAGCGATGGCATGCATTGTTTAAATGACTTAAGCATCCACCCACTCTACCCGGGAAAAACTGGCGCACCCTAATAAGACAGCTTAGTTCACCACAGCTGAGAACACGACAACACAAGCCTATACACCAACAAGCTTATCAAAAAGGATGGACAACGAGAAAGCATACATTCGCTTACGCAATTCGTCCGACACGATCCGATTCCCCACTGCGCCGCGTAGACTTTACTTTGTTTTAACCTTACCGCCATATACCTCACTGTTAGCAGCTTTCGTTACATACAAAATTCGCCAGAACTCTACGTGATTCAACAACAATTTCGCACTGGGATAATTTATACACCGAAGTTCCAATTCTATTTCGATCTATTGAAAATTGTATCGTATTTTAAATTTATCAAACATTAAAGTTAATTGTACACAAATTTACTCGCGCATTTTCATTTGTATGTTTAATAGCGGGTGTAAGTGAGTTGTGCATACCCTACCCAATGGGATGTTAAACATGGTCCTTCGAGCCTCCAAGACAGGCACTAAACTTACAGCCACATAATATATGTATGCAAAAGAAAAAAAAAAAGCACATTATACTGACAAATAAAACATACATAAATTCGTAAGGAAATTAAGAACAGTGGAAAGAGTGGACTAAATACAAAAACCAAAAAGCGGAACAGTGCAGTGTATACATATGTATTTACATAGTATGTATAAATTTATTTAATTGTGTGGTACACAAATGTACATACCTACTTACATACAGAGCTGTATATCAACATAACATAATGCAGTGACCCAAATAAAACAAAGTGCAGTGACACAAAAAAAAAACAGAACCATATGTGCTTACATATATAACGAACAAACAAAACAAAAAGAAACCAAACCAAGTTCGGTAAAAAAGTGCACTGACACAAAGTGTAGAAGAAAACAAAAACAAAAACATTGTGCGCGAATTTAAAACAAAGTATTATAAACAATTTCAACAAACGAAAAACAATAAAAACCACAAAAGACTAAGACAATCGGGCGCGAAAACTTATAGCAAAACATAAATACAAACAAGGTAAAACAAATATTCGGGCGTGAACACAAATTATCTACTAACTACAACACAACAAAAACTACCAGCCGTTCTCGTATCCAGCAGACTTCAGGAGTGGAAAAGGAATTGGAACAAAACACCCAGGCTTGTAAACACCTACAGCGCATAAAACGCCCCCTTGAGGAAAAACGAAGTGAGCGTATTTATTTCATTTCCTTAAATCTATTTAATGCGCATATGTATGTAAAAAATACGTTTGATATAAAATCCGTATTTCGAAATCCGTTTTAACAGCGAAAAAACGGTTGCCAAACTATACCAGTTTCGAGTTTATTTTGCGGGAAAAACCGAACACAGTTTGGTATAAAGATTATATATCAATATATGTTAATAAATAATATTACTGTATTGCCGAGGTACTAGCTTACCTTTGTGTATTCAAATACACATATTAACAAATAAAAAAAAAAAAAATACATATTCGCATATATACCTAGAGGAGATATATTTTTCCTCATATATTCTTAATATACATACAAGTTAACGATAGCCTCCGCATAGAAACCTTACCCTAACTGTAAATAAAATTGAATCTTTTCACTTTGCAATTACATTGTGTCATAAATTAGAAATATAATTAACGTTTTTGATTACTTAAGAATTCGATATGCTTTTTCCGTTCTGACTCCAAAAATCCATTATTATCAAAACAATATCGCTCGCCCTCACAAGCAGGCAAAACAATAACAATCGTAAAGAAAACAGAACGCTTAACGTTCTGCTGGAATTTGCTGTCGCAGCTAAAATTGTAATTAACTCTTTGTTCTGGATCCAATCAAGCTGATGCTTACACTTCAGTTTTAACTTTAAGTAAATAAACCCAAAATGTATATATATTAGTATTTCTGAAATAAAGAATTGATTTGTATCTTGCAATCCACTAGAACCACACGTGTTCTCATTTCATCCGCGCGTTCGCGGATATAAAATATATATTTTTTTCAAAATTCCCTCGTCGCGGGAATTAATTGGCGCCCAACGTGGGGCACGAAGTTAAAAGTGCCTACTATAGTAATAAAGTAAAAAGTGAAGTAAAAATTATATAAAAATTGTCTTGTAAAGAAATAATTTAGCACGAAGTTAAAAGTGCCTACAAAATGTAAAGAAAAGTAAAAAGTGAAGTAAAAATTATATAAAAAATTGTCTTGTAAAGAAATAATTTAGCACGACGTCAAAAGTGCCTACAAAAAGTGAAGTAAAAATTATATACAAAATTGTCCTTTAAAGAATTAGTTTAGCACGAATTCAAAAAAGTGCCTAATAAATTTAGCACGAAGTTAAAAGTGCCTACTAAAGTGAAGAAAAGTAAAATATTAGTGATCACTAAAGTAAAAAACAAGAAAAAACATAATTACACAAATTTTTGAAAAGCTATTTGTGCCTACCAAAGATTTAGAAGGAAAATGACTAAAATATAAAAGACTGTAATAAAGTGAGTGAGAACAAGCAACAAAGTGACAATCAAAGGATAATAAAAACAAGAAATTTAAAAAAAAAACAATTTTTTTAAATAATTTATTAGAAAAATAACAGTGACTCAAATTAGAAAAGTACAAATATTTTATAAAATCAATAAGAACAGCGGCAACAATTGCATCATCAACAACTTATAAGAAATGTAACCAAAAAATTGTTAACAGCAGCAGTAAAAACATCAGCGGATGTGTCAACAGCAGCAGCAGCAACCATAAAGGAAGCAACGTCAACACCAGCATCAGAGAGCTAACAAGGGAATATATTTGTAAGTTTAAAACTAGAATATACTATATATTAAGAAATGGGCAATAGCCCAAGTATTAAATATAAAAACTTTTGTACTGTAATTTTGTAAGGGCGAACACGATATTAGGAAATGTCCTAAACTCAAAAAATAAAAAAACTAAAGACTATAATTAATGGTTTGTACAACCAATAAACTACATAACTAAAAGCTGCGATTCACCACCCTCGGGGACCCTCCAGCTTATAACAATTAAAAATTCTCTGCGATTCACCACCCAAGGGACCCTCCAGAGAAATATAAAAGATAATTCAACCAAAAATTTGTTTTAATAAAAACAATAATTAAAGGCTCGACCAGCCATATAACAAAAATATATTGAAACCGCGATTCACCACCGCAAGGGGGACCCTCCGGTTTATAAAAAAAGCTTAATTCTGCGACTCTGAACTCCAGACCCTCCAGAATAAAAAAGCATCTCTTCCTAGAAGGGATAAAATAAAAATAACTAAAAAAAGAAATAAACAGAAACTTAAAAACAGACAAAATGGCTAACGGTGACGCTTTGACCGTAGACTTAATAACGCTCAGTATTGTTGACAGCAATATAGCATTACGTGAGGAAGTAGAGCAATTTCGCTCACAAATAATAGTCAATACCATTAGTGCAACCGATTTTTAACACAGACGATTGACGATAATATAGCCTGTCAGGAATCGTTAGACATAGTTAAATCCGTACCAGAATTTACTGGTAAAAAGAATTCATATGTTAGTTGGAGAGAGGCAGCGCTTAACGCCATGAGCCTATACGTAAGGGGCAGTAGAAAATACATCGCTGCACTCACCATACTCAGGAATAAAATAACACATGATGCAAATGATGCATTAGCAAACCACGGAACAGTTCTAAATTTCGATGCAATTCTATCTCGTTTAGATTTTGCATATGCGGACAAACGTCCTGTACACATAATTGAACAAGAATTAAGCATCTTCAGGCAGGGTGCAATGTCGGTTGTAGAATATTACAACCTCGTCAACAAAAAATTGACGCTATTAATAAACAAAACTATCATGACACATGGAAATAACGCAGACTTAACCAAAGAACTAAACAAAAAGAATAGGGAACACGCCCTACGAATTTTTATAACAGGATTAAATACCCCACTAAGAGACATAATATTTTCTTTAAATCCACAAGATTTACCTGATGCCTTAGCAAAAGCTCAAGAGCTAGAATCTAACAACCAAAGAGCCCGGTTTGCTCAAAACTTCACGTATGATAGAAACAGGGTGAAGTCAACATACACAAACAATAACTTAAGGTTTCCTCAAAGGAACAACGCTCTCAATAATAATATAAATTATAATTTTCCAAAACCAACTCCTATGGATATAGATCCATCTGTATCTAGAATTTACAATAGAGATTTTAATATGAGGGGGCAACAAAGCACCAACAATTTTTACCAACAACAGAGAAATAACAATTTTAATCAAAATGTAAAACCTATGCAAACAAATGCAAACTTCCAGGCCAATAGGGGGCAAAATCAGGAAGCACATGGGGTAAAGCGGCATAGAGAAAGTAATAACAGCTTTCGCCCGCAAGAAAAGAGCCAGAGAATTAATAATATGAACGAGAGCCATTTTTTAGGCGAAAAGGGGACGAACTCCCCTATCTCAAATTACAGGACTCAAAATTAAATAAAAACTTAAAAGCTCTAGTTGATACAGGAGCAACCTCATGCTACATTAAGCCTGGGGTTTATAATAATAAAAACGAATTAGCCATTTATAAGCGCACAAAAACCGTTAATGGCTATTCCTTAATCAAATTTTACCACTTAATTACCTTATTTGGAGTCGAAGAAATTTTCTATGAAATAGAGGGATTAGAATCGGATCTCCTTTTGGGATACAATTTCCTTAAAAATATTGAGGCACTAATCGATGTGTCCAATGGGAAAATTAATTATAGGGTAAAAAATAATTTGGAAAATGAAAACAAAAGTATGAATATTTATTTTGAAAATAAAATTAAGGAACAAGAAGTTTCCAAAAAACCAGCCGACGGAAATACCGGCAATATTATACTAAAAAAATTTATTTTGGGACAAAAAGATCCTAAAACGCCAGCTGACGATTTATACCAGCCTAATGAAAGATGTAATTATAAAGAAAATATTGTGGAACAAAAAAGTTCTACAAAGCCAGCCGAAGATTTTACCGACAATATTTTATTTAAAGAAATTATTTTGGGACAAAAAGGTCCTAAAACGCCAGCCGAAGTTCTTACCGGCAAAATAATACAAAAAAAAAAGGTGAAAAACCAAATAAAAATATAAAAATACCAAATTTAAACTACTTGGGAGAAGAAAATCCTAGGACGCCAGTCGAAGATAATGCCGACAATAAAATCAAAAAATATACTCCAAAAAAAGGTAGTACTAATATTTTAAAAATAAATAATTTCCATATTACCGATGAATATAATTTCGAAAAATTAACTGAGCTTCAAACACATGCAAGCTTCCCATTTGACCCGGGAGAAATAATTTATGAAAATATGATAGGAGAAAGGAATAAATTAGAACCTAGATATAAAAAACAACAAGTTAAGGAAAATTTAGAGAATAAAATAATAATTAATAATAGAAATAGAATTATTTATAAAGATAATATAAAATCATAATTATTATAGGTTTCCAAAATGATAATTTTAATTTTGACTGCACTAATCAGCTCAGCAACCGCTGATGTTATAGATTACACCCGACAAGACTACGTACTTATCGAAAATGGAGATGTTTCCATTTATGAGGAATACGGGGACTTATTTCACATTACTAATTTATCTTATTTTGAAAACATAATAGCAGACGAAAATAGAAATTTTTACAGTAACAATGAACAAAATCACGACAGCTTAGGAATTATTACACAGGAAACAGAATCAGAAACTTTGATAATTAAAACTTTATTGGAACAATTAAAACAAACCAATTATAGGCAAAAAGGGGTATAAATGAATTAGGAAACACTTTGAAATGGATAGCTGGTACACCAGACCATGACGACTTTGTAAAAATTAATAACAAATTGGACGAACTAGTAGTAAATAACAATAAACAATATACAACAAATTCAGAAATTTTTAAAATAATAACAGAATTAACTGACACAGTTAATAATATTAAAGGTGATACCATAAACAGGAAAATAAAAAGAAAACGAAATCAATATGTTATACATGAACTGCAAAATTTAATAATTCAATAACCTTTGGCAAAATTGGAATTTTAAATCCAACAATTTTACACTTTGATGAACTAAAAAACATAACATACTACCAACATGGTATAATGACAATAACAGATTTAATGGACATTTCTAAATTCAAAATAGCCCAAAAAGGAGACATAATTATAATTTATATAAAATACCCTAAAATAGAACTAACATGTAAGTACTATGATGTAAGAGCCATAGCTCAATTAGATGGTAAGCTTATTATTGACCAGAACATAATATACTGTAATAATAAATTTTTCAATATTCAGAATTGTAAAACAGAAATTTCAAAAACCTACTGTAAACTAAATAAAAAAGCACATGTTTGTCAGAAATTTTAAACAAAAACCAAGGAAATGTAATAAATTAAAAGAAAAAAACCTACAAATTGAAGAAATTAAATCAGGAGCGATTTTAGTTTCAGGAAAAAATATTGTAGATAATCAAACATTAAATGGAACATATCTAATAACATTTGAAAATTATACAGTAATAAATAATCAATCTTATGAAAACATTGAAGTAAAAATGTGGAATTATTTTAAAAATAACCATATAAACAATTTTGAAATTTTAGAATATTTTGAAACTACCAACAAACTGTTAAAATTAGATAATATAAATATTTTAACAGAACGGAACAAGAACATAACAGTCCATTCATATTTTTGGTACATAATTTTAATTTTGGGAATCATTTTCATAGCTTACTTATTACTAAAATTAAAAAAATCTCGCGAAATTCCCAGACCAATTCAAAATACGCAATTTCAAGAAATCACTTATAATGCTCTTTTGGACCAAATATATAAATTAACTCAAAATAATAGTGAATCGGGGACGATTCATTTTAGGAAGGGGGGAGTTAACGATAGCCTCCGCATAGAAACCTTACCCTAACTGTAAATAAAATTGAATCTTTTCACTTTGCAATTACATTGTGTCATAAATTAGAAATATAATTAACGTTTTTGATTACTTAAGAATTCGATATGCTTTTTCCGTTCTGACTCCAAAAATCCATTATTATCAAAACAATATCGCTCGCCCTCACAAGAAGGCATAACAATAACAATCGTAAAGAAAACAGAACGCTTAACGTTCTGCTGGAATTTGCTGTCGCAGCTAAAATTGTAATTAACTCTTTGTTCTGGATCCAATCAAGCCGATGCTTACACTTCAGTTTTAACTTTAAGTAAATAAAACCAAATTGTATATATATTAGTATTTCTGAAATAAAGAATTGATTTGTATCTTGCAATCCACTAGAACCACACGTGTTCTCATTTCATCCGCGCGTTCGCGGATATAAAATATATATTTTTTTCAAAATTCCCTCGTCGCGGGAATTAATTTACATACCACAAAAAATATACACAGAAACCTTAACATATAAATTACATACATATAAAATCAGAAATATTATATTAGAACATATGATTAGTTACATACATACGTACATATACATATGTACATATATAATATATTGCCAAGCAAAAAAAGCAAAATTACACAAGCATTACAGCATATTGTTTGCTCATATACATTAGCACAAACAATTTGTGCATAATAATCAAAAAAGCGAATTGATCTCTCTAACGAGCTCTCAATTGCACAAAACATAAGCAACTTCGTAGGAACATACATATATACATGTACCACCGTATATTCAAACATACATCTTATATTAAAACATAAAAGTTCAAAGTCCACATTTGCAATTATCCGGCAATACCTCTTGTTCTTTGGCAAACAAAAACAAGCAGGATTGTGGACAAAAATCTAATTGATCTCTCTAACGAGCTCTCAATTGCTTACGAACAAATCATAACAAACAATTCGTGCATACTTATGTACAAAGCATATTGATCTCTGGGACGAGCTCTCAATTGCACAAAGCATAAGCAACTTCATACGCACATACAAACATACATATAAGTCCAAGTATTAGGGTGTACCAAAATACAAATATTCGGACATAAAATATTTTAATTAATAAAAAGTACGGGTTTTTAATAGCAATTAACAATTCAAATAAATACAAAGCGATATTAATAAAATATACGTTTGTACCGAAATAATAAACTCTTATTTACATAAAAGAGTATTCGGTTTCAAATCATACTATATTCCTATTAAAATCAGTCTACACTGAGAAAATTTTAATTAATTGAATAATTATTATTGGAGAAATAGAAAAGATGAATGACGATATAAGTCAAATTACACTTGCAGGAGCTACACGCTCTAAACAGGTTGCTAAATTTGTTTCACAAAGTGAAAGTTTATTAAGATACTGCACTCGGTTTTCATCTTCGCCTATTCAGGCAAACTCTGAATCCGCATTAGAAATAAAAAAGGAAAATCTCGATAATTTTTGGACTCGTCTCCAAGTGGCTCATGACGCCATAGTAGGTTCTGACGATTCAGACCTATCACAAACGTTGAAACAATCGGCTTACGTGATATATGAAAACTGCTTAGACCAATTTGAAGAAACGAAAGCTATGATCTCCGATCAATTGAAACTAATAAAAGCCATTGCACCTACTCCCCACAGTAGAGTAGAGCTGCCACAAATACAACAATATCATGAGGCAAGTTCAGGCATCCACATGAGCTGCCCGCATGTGATACAGAAACCTTTTACGGAGGTTATGAAGAATGGCCGTCCTTCCGGGACATGTTCACAGCCGTTTACATCAACCATCCACAACTATCAAAGGTACAAAAACTGTATCACCTCCGATACAAAACAAAAGGCCAAGCAGGCGAAATAGTTAAACAGTTCGCATTAAATGACGACAATTTCAATTTGGCTTGGGAAGCTCTAAAAGCTAGATTTGAAAACGAAAGAATACTGGTCGATAAACAAGTAACGACACTAATGAACTTGCCAAAAGTTAAGAAAGGAACAAGTGTAGAATTCATCAAACTAGAATCCACTGTTTCAAATTGCTTGTCGATTCTATCGACACTAAATATTCCCACAGACAGCTGGGATCCTATTCTGGTAAAGATTTGCACCGCCGCATTACCAGATTGCTCTATGGGAGCAATCGCTCTCCTCACGAAAAGAGTGCCCAACGTGGCAACAAATGAAAGATTTTCTCACCACCCAATATGAAATTGCGGAAAGGTTAGAAGAAAAAATAATCAAAACTAAGAACAAACACGACCAAAATGGAAGCTTAAATAGACCCCAAGTTAGTAACAAAGTCAATTCAAACAAAAACTTTTACAAAACGCAATCGTTCACATCCGAACAGAAAAAACATACTTCATGCGAACTATGTAAAAGAGGGCATAAACTTATATCTTGCGAGAAGTTCAAAAAATTAAACATTAACGAAAGGAACAACTTTGTCAGATCAAAAAGACTCTGTACAAACTGCTTGTCCCATACACACAATCTTAAAAATTGCAAAAGCAAATTTAACTGCTTATATTGTCATAAAAGACACAATTCAATGCTTCATTACGGCAGATATCCCATCTCACCCCAAAGAAGCGCTTATTCACAAAGAACCACGGGTATAATTGCAAAAGCAAATCCCGAAAACCAAAATTCGAAAAATTGCCAAGAGACACCATGTTGCTCAAAGGCACAAAAAGTTCAAACGCTGCACAGCGAAACACAAAGTGGACTAGTTACAGAACTAGTTACCACCATGCCAACTGAAGTTGAGTATAAAACAAACAGATACCTTAATTCACAATTAAGGAAATTTCGA
This sequence comes from Bactrocera tryoni, assembly GCF_016617805.1. Classification (NCBI taxonomy): domain Eukaryota; kingdom Metazoa; phylum Arthropoda; class Insecta; order Diptera; family Tephritidae; genus Bactrocera; species Bactrocera tryoni. Next base: position 22,547,391 of record NW_024395977.1, read on the forward strand.
ATGTTCAGGAAACTTCCTATAATAACAAACAAAACTATAAAAGATCGGTATTGTGAGCACTTCTCTAAAGCCACAACTACTAGATCAAATAATGGCCGGAACGTCGTACGACAACCACTAGAGCCACAATTTTCTAATACCCCATATAAAAGTAGGAAAAACAAGGTCAGATTCCCTCTGACAACCTCATACCAAAAAACACATATATGTTCGTAACTTTTCGGCCCCGCAGGATGGCTTTCGCCAATAATGAAAAAAAAAAACCAAATCTGAACAAATCCTAGAGCGGTGGCGGGCTACTAAACGCCAAATTAGTGCACACGCACTAAAACATTAAATATACTATAACATAGTTGTATGAAAAATTCGAAAAATCGACACCTTTCATAAATTTTCAAAAAAAAATAAAATCTCCATAGAAATTTAAGGGATCACCATACTCCCAAAAGGCAAAGGTCGCTATTATCACATCTATTCAAGCGCTCCTCATATGGGTGGGTTATGTAAATCAGCTATACAAAGCTTCCAATTAAGTATACAAAATTATCTACTCAACGAATCGAAGCCGTTCTCTATTCACGGCCACTCTCTCGCAAGATCCCCCTATTGTCACAGTCCTAACTGAAGGGCTAAGGAGGACCCATTCCGGCCATATCTGAGCCAGGCGTGGAGTTACTATCCTTTATAAGCCGATAACATAGAAAAAGCAAAAAATAAACAACTGGTATACCATACCAATGAAATAAGAAATTTAAATAACCGCTAATGAATTGAATAAAAGCTAAAAAAACGCATACACATGTTTACTACAACAATAAGCCGGATAAACCCGCAAAATATAGGTCCTAGCCATATGCACCTAAAAGTAAATAAATAACAAATATTATGTTAATTACCAAAGGCATTTTCAGGATTCACAGCATGTAATCTGCGCCCTCGGCAACTCTACTAGCAGTATGCCGAAATACATGCAACAGCATAAAAGCGTAATACTAGGCAAAATATTCGCCTAGGGGGCCCAGGATGTTTAAATGACTTAAGCATCCACCCACTCTACCCGGGAAAAACTGGCGCACCCTAATAAGACAGCTTAGTTCACCACAGCTGAGAACACGACAACACAAGCCTATACACCAACAAGCTTATCAAAAAGGATGGACAACGAGAAAGCATACATTCGCTTACGCAATTCGTCCGACACGATCCGATTCCCCACTGCGCCGCGTAGACTTTACTTTTGTTTTAACCTTACCGCCATATACCTCACTGTTAGCAGCTTTCGTTACATACAAAATTCGCCAGAACTCTACGTGATTCAACAACAATTTCGCACTGGGATAATTTATACACCGAAGTTCCAATTCTATTTCGATCTATTGAAAATTGTATCGTATTTTAAATTTATCAAACATTAAAGTTAATTGTACACAAAATTACTCGCGCATTTTCATTTGTATGTTTAATAGCGGGTGTAAGTGAGTTGTGCATACCCTACCCAATGGGATGTTAAACATGCATTAATCGAAGAATATTCTCCAAAAATCATATACAAACCGGGAAAAACTAACGTTGTAGCAGACGCTATTTCACGACAATACTTACACAATATATCCGACATTTCAAGTAACAGCACTCAACATTCAGCAGAAAGTAGCGACAATATAAATATAGCAGAAACAACCCGACCACTAAATCAATATTCGCAACAGATATTACTAAGTAAAGCTAGATTCGCAATACATGAATCAATTACAAATTTCGGAAAAACACGGCACATTATAGATTATGATACAGTTGACAATTTGATAAATATACTTAAAGAATTTTTGAAACCAAATGTGGTTACAGGTATACATTGCACCGTAGAAGATTTGTACGAAATAAAATCCAAATTATTAGAAACTTGCAATATTAAATTTCTTTATACTAAAAACTTCCCAACGAACATAACTAACACAGAAGATCAAAACATGATTGTCGAGGAAACACACATAGAAATTTTAGAGAAAACTTAAAACAAATATGTAAATTATATTATTGGCCAGACATGACCAAACAATTTAAGGAATATGTTCGAAATTGTGACATATGTAACAAAAACAAATACAATCGCCACCCTCAAAGAGTGCCAATCGGTGAAGCCCCTATAACAGAAAGGGAAGGAGAACAAATTCATATAGACATATATTTTGTACAGAAATTAAAGTTCTTAACAGCTGTAGACGCTTATTCCAAATACTTAATAATCAAACATATAGATCACAGAATAGACCTAGATCAAAAGGTCCTCGACATACTTCAAAGTTTTCCCGAGACATTACCTGCGATAATGAACCAGGTTTCTCTTCAATTCAATTCAAATCTTTAATGCAGAGAATGAACATCGAAGTTTATTATTGCACCCCGAAACATAGTACCACAAATGGTCAAGTTGAAAGAGTACATTCAACCCTAATAGAACTATCACGTTGTATCCAACAGGAATACCATTTAATTAGCGATTTAGAAAGTATCTACAGGGCTGCACAACAATACAATAAATCAATCCATTCCGTAACTGATTAAAAACCTATAGATATATATCTTAATAAAATCACACACAATGAAATACCATTAAAGCTAAGCAACTCACAGGAAAAAATGATAGAAAGAAATAATAAGAATAGAATAATAAAAACATATAAAAAGAATGACGTTATATATGAAAAAATAATAGGAGAAAGAAATAAGTTACAACCAAAATACAAAAAACAAAGGGTAAAAGAAGATTTAGGTAATACTGTAAAAATATATAGCAAGTCAAGAATAGTTCATAAAGATAATATAAAATTATAAAATTATTTCCAGAAAATGATTCTTACATCGATAATTATCCTTTTGATACCATTCACTCAATGCGAAATTACTGACTATACGAGAGACGATTATGTCCTAATAGAAATTGGACCAGCCGCGACTTACACTGACTGGGGAGACTTATTTCACATAACAAATTTGACATATTATAAAGAAATTCTATATGACACAAAAACAAAACTAATTAAGGAATCACATAGCTCAAACTTTATAAAAATCAATACTGGTGATACGGGAAACACAGTTTATTATAATAAATTCAACACGGACTTAGAAATGGACCAAATAGAACGACTGATATCAGAAATTATGACGGGGAGAAAATCGAAAAGAGGTATAAATGAACTCGGTACAATATGGAAATGGATTTCGGGAACACCAGACCATGACGATATTGTACGAATAAACGCGAAATTATCTGAACTCATAGAAAATAACAATAGACAGCTTACTACAAATTTCAAATTATTTGAGGTAGTTACACAACTAACAAATATTGTGAGTAAAATAGAGAATAGTTCAACCTTAATTAACATAATGCAACACAGAAATAAATTAATACTAACAGATCTAGAAAATACTCTCCAAACTATTGTATTAGGAAAAGTCGGAATTCTTAACCCAACAATATTGAATATAAAAGAAATTAAAGATACTGTAAGTCATGAACACAACAATTTTACAATCACAGATGTAATTGACGCATCTAAATTTAAAATAGTACAGAATAATGAAATAATTGTAATTGTTGGAATAGTGCACTCACCTTTTATATATTTTTTTTCACTACCAAATTAAGAAAATCGCACTCAATGCCGAAAAAAGGGGTTTTGTCTAATTTTTATTTAAAAAATGCTTTATGGCTTTGCTTAACCGATGCGAATTAAAAGAAAACACGTTCTTCAAAATGGTACAAAATAATGGAATAACGCGGTTGGTTTCGCAACGGGATGACGGCGGATGGACGCGGGATGGGCAAACGTAAGACCGATCGCTGGTAGTGTCGCTAACGAACTGATTGGAATATCTGGTAATCGGTCCTTCTTTATCCCCGTTGATGCTGGATAGAATGATGCATATGTGTGTAAGTGTGGGTGTCGGTGTAGAATGTGGGTTGTAAGTGTGGTGTGGTGTGGTGAAGATTGCGTGTTAGTGATGTAAGTTTTGAATCGATGTGGTGTGGTGAAGGTTGCGTGTTAGTGATGCCAGTTTGAATCGTTGGGGTGTGTGTGTGTTGAGGTCGGGGGAGGATGCTCATTTGTACATCCTGGCCCCCCTAGGCGAGTATCTAGCCTAGTAGCCTCTGAAGCCGTTGTAACGTGGCTACCACATTGCTGAGGCCTGTGGAACGGCGCGATTTCGGCCTTGGTTGGTGCCTCCGGTGCGGTGACGCCACGAACGTGAGTGCTCCGCAGGGTATGCCGGCCTGCGTGGTTGCGATCGCTTGGGTCTTCTGATGGCATTACGGCTGCGATGAGCCTCATGACGCCCGCCATCGAGTACGCCGGTGCGGTGTAGTAGTGTGTGGTGGGGACGCATGCATACTTGGCACTGGTAGCCCGTTGTGCACTCTTGTGTAAGATGAGTGGGTGCCAGACAATTCAGGCAATGTCCATGTGCCTGAGCGACCTGCTGGCGTTGCTGAGGAGTCATCCCCTTGAAGATGCCACAGCGTGGCAACCGATGACGACGGCGGCACAGAGCGCATTCGAGTTGTGGTGGTTCCGGAGCCGTTGATCGCATGTCGTTTTGTGGAGCCGTTGAAACTGCTCGGGGAGCTGCGGTGGCTATGGTGGTTCGCGGCGCTGCGACTGGTGTAGTCTTCGAGCGCGGAACAGTAACTGCCGAACGTATTGTGGGCGTGGGCGCAGTTGGCATCTCGGAATCCATTGTTATCTGTTAAAAGATTTTATTTTAATTAACATATACATACATATATATATTCATATAGGCATTGGTGCCACGAAATGTGGCACGAGTGAGTCGTCATGTGGATCGACTCCCTTTTCTTGGTTTTTGTTGCTAGTTATTGATATTGGAGCATTTTATCATTATTTATTTTTCGTTTCTTTGTTTATTAATTACGGTTACGTTATTTTCGATTTACTTTTCGGTTTTATCGGCGGTTGGCAAAAAGCATAGCTTGACGAGCGGCCTGGTTAGTGTTCCCGTTTGAGTGCGGAGATCGACTACGCGAATATGACCGTCGGAGCCGTAGTAGAGCTTCTCTATGCGGCCAAGCCGCCATTCTCGGTGGGGAGACAATCATCATTGATCAAGACACAATCTCCAAGCTTAGGCGCATTTTCTGTTGTTTTCCATCGGTACCTTCTGTGGAGGTCCTTTAAATAATCATCTTTCCAACGGCGACTGAATTCATGATGGAGAATTTTAATTCGTTCCCATCTGTTTAATAAGGAGAGCGTCTCCACGCCTGGCTCAGGTGTGGCCAGGATGGGCGCTCCTTTAAGAAAGTGGCCGGGAGTTAGTGCTGTGAAGTCTGAGGGATCTTGCGAGAGAGCTGCGAGAGGCCGTGAGATGAGAACGGCTTCAATTCTAGTTAAGAGTGTCGTGAATTCTTCATAATTAAATTTGTGGTTGCCAGCTATCTTTTTAAAATGAGATTTGAAGCTTTTTACGGCAGATTCCCATAAGCCACCCATATGTGGAGCGCTTGGGGGGATAAACTGCCAATTGATACCTTGGGGAGCATATTTTTGTACAATGTCTGGTGAGACTTGTTTCATAAAATCCACAAATTGTTTTTCTGTTGCTCTTTGGGCTCCGATAAATGTTTTACCATTATCGCTCATGACTTTTGATGGAAAGCCTCGTCGTCCGACAAAACGGGCAAAAGCCGCCAGAAAAGCCTCCGTCGTCAGATTCGTACATAGCTCAAGGTGTACTGCTTTTGTCGTGAAACAGACAAAAACAGCCACATAGCCTTTCATGAGGGTAGGAGACCTTAGCATGGATGCCTTTATCATAAAAGGCCCAGCAAAATCTACACCTGTAGTGGTGAAAGGCAGAGCAAAATTGCAGCGTTCAGGTGGAAGTGCTGCCATAATCTGCGATTACATTTTCTGCTTATGCATAGTGCAGATTTTGCACATGAAAATACACTTTTTTATTTGGGGCTTAAGTCGGGGTATATACAACTCTTGGCGAACCATATGTTGCATGAGGCGATGTTCGGCATGGAGCATTAGTATGTGGATATATGCGATGAATAAGGCGGCAAATGGACACCTCTCAGGTATAATTATAGGGTGGCGTTCATTATATGTTAGGCTTGAATTTGCAAGCCGACCATTCGCACGAAGCAGACCTTTCGTGTCTAGAAATGGGTTTAATACTAAGAGTGAGCTCCTTTTATCAATAGGCTTCGATTCTCTCAGTAATTCTATATCGCGGCTGAAGTAGCGCGTTTGAGTTGATGCGATAAGAGCGACCTTTGCTTTTTGTAAGTCTTGGTGCGTCAATTTATCGCAATGGAGATAAGTTGCTCCTTTAACTTTAAGTTTAAGCCGCTCTAGAAACTTGAGCATATAGGCAACTACCCGGAGGGCTCGGGGGAACGATGAAAATCGTTCAAGGATGTCAGTGTCATCCAGTGTTGCATGATAAGTGTCGATTTTACGACTTTCTGGGGCAAGTATGTTGCGCATGGGCGATTGTGGCCAAGAATCGGGAGATTCTGTTAACCATCGGGGGCCATTCCACCAGAGGGTGGAGGTGGCAAGATGCAGAGGTTTGCATCCTCTTGTACCTAAATCAGCAGGATTGTCAGCACTGGCTACGTGACGCCAAGTGGCTGATCCTACTAGGTCAAGTATTTCAGATGTTCGGTTAGAAATATAAGTTTTCCACGCATGTGGTGGTTTTTCTAACCAGGCTAGAACTATCTCGGAATCGGACCATAAATATAATCTGTATTTCGCCATATTTAAGTGGGTCTGCACCATTGAAGCTAGCTTTGCTAGTAGCAGAGCGCCACAGAGTTCAAGTCGTGGTAGACTTATGGTTTTTAGAGGTGCGACTTTTGCTTTTGCCGCCAGCAAGTGGCTTGTAGTTGCAATATCGTTTTGTGTGCGCACATAAATAGTGGCACAATATGCCTTTTCAGAGGCGTCGCAGAAACTGTGGAGTTCCATTTTGTATTCGGGGGAATAATTTAGCCACCGTAAAATTTGTATCTTCGAGATGTCGTTCAAATTATTAGCGAACTGGGACCATTTTTCTAAGCGAAGAGGTTTCACTTGTTCGTCCCAGTCGGTTCCGTCTAGCCATAATTCTTGGATCAGAATTTTCGCTTGTATCATAATTGGCGAAAGCCATCCTGCGGGGTCAAAAAGTTTTGCCACCGAGGAGAGAATTTGGCGTTTTGTAACAGCAGATAATGCGGATATGGACTCAGTCGTGTATGAAAACTGGTCCGATATCGCATTTCATTGGATGCCTAGTGTTTTTGTTGTACTTTCCTTTTCAAATATAAGGAAATTAGTATCCAACAAATGGTCTTTAGGAATATTTTTTAAAATATTTGGGTGATTGGCTGTAATCTTTTTTAAAGGAAACCCTGCGGTATTGAGGGCATTTATTACCTGTGATAAGGTCTCGTATGCTTGTGGAAGACTGTGGCTTCCAGACAGGATATCGTCTACATACGTTTGCGTTTTTAAGACTTGTGTTGCCAGTGGAAATTCTGGCTTTGTGTCTTCTGCCAGTTCGTGTAGTGTACGAATGGTTAGATATGGGGCACAGTTTACGCCAAAGGTAACTGTTTTCAATTTAAAGTCACGTAGTGGACTATTGGCAGATTTTCGGAAAATAATCCGCTGAAAATCTTGATCATCTTTATGAACCAGTATTTGTCGATACATCTTTTCGACATCCCCATTGAATACGTATTTGTATATACGCCAGTTCAATATGAGGAGCATTAAATCTGGTTGGAGTGTGGGTCCCGTAAATAGAATATCATTTAGGGAATTACCCGAGCTCGTGGATCGTGATGCATTGAAGACAACTCGAACTTTTGTTGTTTTCTTCTCAGGCTTTACTACTGCATGATGTGGCAAGTAGAAAGAGTAATATTTGCCTCTTAAGATTTTTTCACATGGGCTTACTTCCTCCATGTGATCTAAATGAAGGTATTCCTCCACGACACCATCATAAACTTGTTTAAGCACACCTTTTCTAAGTAGGTTTTTCTCCATACTTAGAAACTGCTGTATTGCAGAGGTGCGAGAGTGACCTAAGGCGAGTGTGTCTGGAAATTGTTGTTTTATTGGTAGTCGTACGATATACCGACCATTTTCTGATCGAGTAGTTGTGGCTTTGTAAAAGTCTTCACAATACTGATCTTCAGGTGTTGTAATTGGAATGGGGGTAGTTCTTCTAACTCCCAAAATTTTCTCAATTGTGTATTGAGGTACTCGTTTGAGATTTCCTCAACTTGAGTTGTCATGGCTGTGACTGGTTCCGCAACTAGTCCACTTAGGACCCATCCGAAAATGGTATTTTGCGCCAGTAGTGTTTTCGAAATTTTTTCAACACCTTCTAATATGATTTGCGGTATAAGGTCGCTGCCTATTAAGATGTCTATCTGAGCTGGCGTGTTGCAGTTGGGATCTGCCAGTGTCAGGTGTGAAATTTTATCCCAATGCTTGCTATTTATTTGATAGCTTGGAAGCATGTTTGTTAGTTGCGGTAAGACAATAGCATTTGCTTGAATGCGCTTATCCGCTTTGGGGGAAATTAGGGTAATGGGGCAGATTTTACTTGAGTTTTGTACTACTCGTCCGCCCATTCCCGTAATTTCGAAGTTGGCATGTTTTGTTGGCAATTTTAGCCTATTTTGTGCCCTAGACGCTATGAACGATCGTTGCGATCCTTGGTCTATTAGGGCTCTTAGTTTGAACAGTTCTCCTCGATGTTCGATGGAGACAACTGCTGTGGGTAGTAGTACTCTACTATGATTTTCGCTGTGTAGCGTTTGAGTTTTTAATGCCTTTGAACAACATGGTGTCTCTTGGCAATTTTCTTTTGTTTCGGGAGTTGCTGTGGCAACTAAACCCGTGGCTTTTTTTGAAAAAGCGCTGCTATGAGATGTGTTGGGAAAGTTATTGAGATGTAACATAGAGTGATGCCTTTTGTGGCAATATACGCAATTAAATTTGCTTTCGCAAGTATTAAGATTGTGTGAGTGGGACAAGCAGTTTGTGCAGAGTCTTTTTGACCTGACAAAGTTGTTCCTTTCATTCACATTCAATTTTTTAAATTTTTCGCAAGCTTTTAGCTTATGCCCTCCAGAACATAGTTCGCATGACGTGAATTTATTTTGTTCAGATGTGAACGATTGTGCTTTGAAAAAGCTTCTGTTTAAATTATTGTTGCTTCCGGCTTGGGGTCTATTAAGCTTCGATTTAAGTCTTATTGAACGTTTTTAGTTCTGACTACTTTTTTGTCTACCCTTTCCGCAATTTCGTATTGGGTAGTTAAGAAATCTTTCATCTGCTGCCACGTTGGGCATTTTCTTCTTGATGAGATCGATTGCTCCCACAAAAGTAATGATTTCTCTGGTAATGCGGCGGTACATATGTTTACCAGAATAGGATCCCAATTGTGAGTGGGAATATTTTGTGCCGACAGAACCGACAAACAATTTGAAACAGTGGATTCTAGTTTCATGAATTCTTCACTGGTTTCTCTTTGAATTTTAGGCAAGTTCATAAGTATCGTTACTTGCTTGTCAACTAATATTCTCTCATTTTCGTATCTTTGTCTTAAAGCTTCCCAAGCTAGATTAAAATTATCGTCATTCAATGCGAACTGCTTGACTATTACGCCTGCTTGACCTTTAGTTTTGTATCGGAGGTGATACAGTTTTTGCGCTTGTGATAATTTCGGATGGTTTATGTACACGGCTGTAAACATGTCCCGGAAGGACGGCCATTGTTCATAACCTCCATGAAATATTTCCGTATCACACGCTGGCACTTTGAGATGAATGCCTGAACTTGCCTCTTGGGCTTGTAATTGTGGTAACTCTACTCTACTGTGGGGAGTAGGTGAAATTGACTTAATAAGTTTTAATTGATCTGAGATCATTGCTTTTGTGTCTTCATAGCGGTCTAAGCAATTTTCGTATTTGGCGTAAGCCGAAGATTTAAAATTTTCAGGTAGATCTGAATCATCTGTTTCTACTATTGCGTCGTATGCAGCTTGGAGGCGTGTCCAAAAATTGTCAATCGATTTATTTTTTATTTCTAATACCGATTCAGAGTTGTCCTGAATCGGTGAAGATGCAAATCGAGTGCAGTATTTAATCAAGCTGTCACTCTCAGAAATGAATTTGATATAAGAAATGTCCCTCCCCCTTTTTTGCTTTGTAGCACCTTGCTTAGAGCGTGTAGCTTCAGCAGGTCTACATGGGCTTTTGTCGTCATTAATCATTTTCGGAATTCTTAAGAATTCTGCTTTGGATTCTTTTGAGTCTATGCTCATTCAGAAATTTTGAATTAATAAAATACAAAAATGTGGTACCGAAAACTCTTTCAATAAATAAGAGTTATTATTTCCAAAAATTTGATTGTTTAAATATATATGTTGTAACCGAAGCTCTTTTCAAAAAATAAGAGCTGTTATTTCCGAAAAAGAATTAAAAAAATGCGTTTATCGATTTTATTTCTCGTGTATTTACTTGCTTTATTTTTTTTGGAGAAAATATATATTTTTTTTGTTATGGTTTTATCGGCATGCCCTTGTATCAGCGCGCGCTGAACACTAGGTCAATACCCTTTGTACATACGTGTGGATGTTATGTGCATATAATATGCGTTAAATTAAATATGTGCACTTATGCTTCTTCTTGTTTGACAAGGAACAAGAAAATGCTCGGAAATCGCCAAATTGGACTTTTAATATTTGAATGTATGTACAAAGGCAATTAGCTTGCAATATTTAATTTTTTCAACCAATGTTGATTTTTCTTGCAGTTTATTTAATTTCTTGTATCCTATGTTTATAGGTATACAACATTTAAAAGTTTTCGGCAATATATTTGGATGATATTTCGCGTTTATATATTCGCGATAACAAATATGCGAAAGCGAGAATGTCAAATATATAATATGTATGTATATGTATGTATATATAAATTTGCTTTGCTATGTATTGCGATTGTGGATATGTATATATGTATATATGTATGTATGATTGTATTTGCTCTTTTTGTGCTTTATTCTTCTTTATGCTTTTCCTTACTTTTTTGCAATTATCCCTCTCTCGGCCTAATAATCTAAAGCGGTATTGCATTTGCACGTATCCCTCTCACAGTCAATAAGCCGACGCGGTATTGCCAGACTGATAAGAAAGTAAATATTTGATTTTTTCCCCTTTTTTTCGGTTTGTGTGTATCTGTATACACTGAGGTAAGTTTTAACGGAAAAGAATAATAATTAATTTGGTTGCATATATATATGTATATTGGGGATACATATATATATATTATGAACCGTATTGTATTGCGCTTATATCGGTACTTGATTTTACCGCCGAGCTTTTACTAACCGTTTTTATTAAACGGATTTAGTACATATATACATACATGTATAATGATAAATTAAAAGTGGAATGGATACACTCACTTTAAGTCCCCTCAGGGGATTTTGGGGAGTTCTGTCTGTAAGAAAACTGGGTCCGTGTGCGATCTTGGTGTTCCCACTGTTGTTGAGCTGCTTCTTCTCCTCTGTTCCAGTGTTAGTGGTTCTTTTGGTTATTAATTTAAATGATTTTTTATTTTATTTTTATTATTTATATTTTTTTTTTGTTTTTAAGTTTCGCGCCCGATTTTTTAAATTTAGCGCCCGTTTTGTTAGCAGAGTTTTAATTGTTGTGTTGTTTTTGGAGTTATTGATTTTTGTATTAAATTTCACTGTTTTCCCTTCTTTTTTTCTGTTTGTTTTGCACTTGTATGCACGTTTATTTGTTTTTTTCTTCGTTTGGTTTTGTAATTGTGTGCACTTCACTGCGCTTTAGGTTCACCGCACTTTTAATTACTTTTTTTTTTTTTTTGTTTTATGCTGTTATGTGTATGTTTCATATGCTTATATGTTCACTTTTGGAACCTTTATATATGTATACATATATATAGTTTTTGTCACTCACTTCACTGTTTATACCAATGTGCCTTTCTGTAGGCTCGAAGGACCATGTTGGAATAGTGCACTCACCTTTTATATATTTTTTTTCACTACCAAATTAAGAAAAACGCACTCAATGCCGAAAAAAGGGGTTTTGTCTAATTTTTATTTAAAAAATGCTTTATAGCTTTGCTTAACCGATGCGAATTAAAAGAAAACACGTTCTTCAAAATGGTACAAAATAATGGAATAACGCGGTTGGTTTCGCAACGGGATGACGGCGGATGGACGCGGGATGGGCAAACGTAAGACCGATCGCTGGTAGTGTCGCTAACGAACTGATTGGAATATCTGGTAATCGGTCCTTCTTTATCCCCGTTGATGCTGGATAGAATGATGCATATGTGTGTAAGTGTGGGTGTCGGTGTAGAATGTGGGTTGTAAGTGTGGTGTGGTGTGGTGAAGATTGCGTGTTAGTGATGTAAGTTTTGAATCGATGTGGTGTGGTGAAGGTTGCGTGTTAGTGATGCCAGTTTGAATCGTTGGGGTGTGTGTGTGTTTAGGTCGGGGGAGGATGCTCATTTGTACAGTAATATATATTAAATACCCTGCAATTAAAGGTATATGTATACTATATGAAGCTAAATCTATAAGTCAAAGCGATGGAAAATTAGTAATAGAAAATGAAATAATTAAATGTAAAAACACATACTCTAACATTAAAACATGGAAAATAGAATTAAGTGCTAGTTATTGTGAAATGGATTTTAAAGAAACTTGTTTTTCTAAAATTTAAATAATCAAAAAGGAAAATGTCTGAAAATTAAAGAAAAAAAAATAACAATTAGAAATTATTAAAGATGGCATAATCTTAATATCAGGAAAACACACAGTTGATAACATCGACCTCGATGGTACATATTTAGTAACCTTCAATAACACCATAGTAATTGACAACAAAATTTATGAAAATCAAGTAGCATAATTTGGAACTATACTAAATCAAATCAGCCTAGTCGGTTTGATGTCCTCGAATGTCTTGAATCAGAAAATATAGATTTAAAATTTAAAAATACAAACCTTTTAAATATGGGCCAAGAAGAAATTAAATCTCATCCAACTCTTTGGGCACTCTTATTTTTGGCAATAATTATTGCTTTGATTTATGTAATTATCAAAATCCGGCAAAAAATTAAAAAATATAAAAAAAGGAAAATTGAAGAAGCTAATGCCAATATGCTTGAATCTATCACAAAATTGATGAATTAACATCCTAAGCCGAAACCCAAACCCACTAAAATAAACCCCTATCCCATTCATCTCTAGTAGACACATATGCGATGTAAGTCGACACCACATTCATCCATAGGATCAATCCAACCGCCTATCATAACAAATAGAATTAACGTAAACAAAGAATATTAAAATCAACAATAGCCAATTTGCAAAGTCATCATAAAATCTATTGGAATACAATTACAAGAAGAACTTGATCACGCAACAAGAAATGCCACAGCCATCCTTTTTACATGATCAGCATTATAATACTATAAGAACTAAAATTAAGAGATAAATAGGGCAGTTATGAGTTATAAGTTATAAGCTAGAGTTATAAGTTACTTTTAAAAAAACCAATAAAGAAACTAAAAAATTAATTTGCATCCAGAAATAGAAACAAAATACAAATAAAAAAGTTTCTAGAACGTTTAAAAGTTTTCTAAATAAAAGGAGAATACTTTTACGAAACTGGTCTAAAAAGAAATACTCCGCGGACCACATCTTCAAACCACAATTAAAACGACTTATTTACAACTAATACAACAATGTAGAATCTAAACCAAACCATCGCCGAGCTGGAGAGGGTTATCGCAAGGCAAGAAGAAATGCAACAACAACATGCTCAACATCTACTACAACTACAAATGAACCAACAATCACAGTTTTACAGATTTCACATGTCACCAAGGGACATCATGGACCACTGGACCACAATTCCGGCGAATGAAGCCGGATGACGACCATCACAATCTAAAAGCGTTTATTAAAGCGGTCGAAACCAACATTTCTCTGGTCTGCGGCACAGACCAGGAACTCATTCAACATTGTATCAATATTATAGCAAACAAAAAAATACTGGGCACCGCTGGAAATAGAACGAGAGAACTGGAGGACAACTCATCGTGGTAAGCTCTCAAAGCCAAAATTCTACAAGGGTCTCGTCCAAGGAAGACATACGCAGAGGTATTCAATTTTTGTAGCACGGTCAAAGCAAGTAATCTTAAAGATGTATTTATAATTTTTGAAAAATGAAAAGCAGACATAAACGAAATATTCATATTTGATCCTTTAAAACCGGCCATTTACAGTCCACTATCAGTTGACTGCATACAAAAATGCAGCAAATAAAAGAAAAATAGGTAATAAGAATACAATACAGAAAAACAACCCTTATGGTGATTATTGTATTCTTCATCATAAATCTCAAGTGCCTTAGTCACAAACACACGCACACATACATACTTACATAAACAAACAAATACAAATGCAATAGATGCATACCCAGCAAGAAGACTATACGTTATATAATGCCAGAAACCTGCCGTATAACTATGGATAGTATGCGTGAAAAATTCGAATAGTTTACATCAGTTTGTACAGAGGCATGGGAAGATTCTATCGCATTCTTTGAATACGTGTGAGTTGTCTATCCTTTTTCTTTGCATACAAATTTACCATCACTTTGTCATATGCTCGTCTCTTTTTAACCCATGGTAGGACGGTATAGTAGTTTGATGGTAAAGTAGTATGATGGTAAAGCACTACGATGGTAAAGCAGTACGATGGTAAAGTAGTATCGTATACTTATCCTTTTATCCTACTCCATATAAAATAAAACAAATACAGGTTATTTTTAAAAATTTATTCAATTTTTTATTTTAAATTGTTATGGAAATGTATATTTAATATATTTTTAATAATAAAATAGTAAGAGCAAAAAATTACCGTTTCGTCAGCAAACTCTTTGGAATTTAGTTTATCTACGAAATCCAGCGCGGCGTCTAGTGTGCAGATTGGTAGTCTTGACGCTATTTCAATTTGCATGGGATTTTCTATTTCTCCTACCAATCGTCCAATGGAGTGATGGACTTTAGCTAAAACCACCTTACATTCGCGCAGCGTGTGTGTGAGCCAATAGAAGACCTTTATCAATAACCTAATGTACAAATATATATATATATATATATGTATTTATATTTATCAAACAAAGAAATACATATATAAATTTATTGGTACATATACATACATTTTCTTTGAGAGTTTTCTCAATGTCATCCATCCTTGTCATCAGCACCTTTTGGTTTCTTAGGATTTCCTTAATACCTTGAGTTACTATAAAATAAAAAATATTTTATATAATTTATATCATTTAACCGTAATTTATCTTATTCATTATTTATTGAAATGTATATAATATACCTGTGTCCTGCTGTTGAAGGTTGTCTGGCTGTAGAATTTTGTCGCTGTCACTTCACAAGTTTTCACACAAATGTGAGAAATGCAGTTTTCCACTTTGTTATATACTGATTACTTCTACTGATTACTTCTACTGATACTGATTACTTCTTACATCAAACGACTACAATGCATATCTGCATATAGCACAACCATTCTTGTAGCACAACTGTGGAGGGAGGGAGTACGAAATATATTCCCAACATGTGACCTGTTTTCACATTCACGTAAATTTTTATTTTTTTTTTTAAGATTTGCTTATGTGTTGGTGAATACGTTAGCGAAGTTTTGCTGGGATACTAGCAAATTTATACAAATGCATTTGCTGATAAAATATACGTGTGCTTTTATATAAGACCCACGCACTTATTATGTGTTATGCGTTGGTCTGATAATTAATTTAAATACATAGGTTAAGAATTTTGTATAAAAGGAGCTGCTCAACAAAAATAAAATCAGATTTGAAATACAATCTCATAGAAAACATTCTTTTTATTTATATATTTTACTTCCCCCCACTAGTGGTAAGGGGTAAAAGAAAACTTAAAAAGAAAGATTTCAAGTAAAATAGCAGTGCCTATCACTTGTTACCCCCCACCCGAGGTAAGGAATAAGTGACGCAGCTCTGCAATACATTTTACTTAACATTTTGGTTCTTCGAGCAAAACAGGCAATATACAAAAAGCCCTGTTTAAAATAAAATTTTTTGGGTCAATTTGTATGGAGCAAAAAAAATGCACCAAGCGATTATCAAAATCGTAAACTACGATGAATTCTAAGAAAATTTGCCCAAGAAACCATGGGTCTAAAATCAAAATGGAGCGGTTTTTAACGAGAAACTTTTCATTTTGTTTTTTTTTTTTCAATAAATCAAATGGAAAATAGTAACAACTACTGGAGCCGAAAACGTCAAGCAGTGACCGTACAGGTGCTGCTACACCTTCTCATCAGCGTTCTTTTTGTGATGCATATCAAGTTGATCTTAAGATCTCTATATACTTGCAATTTTGAGAAAGTGCTCTACACAAATTTAAAACATACAAAAATGTTATTGAATCTTTTAAGAAAACTAACAAAAGTGGTTATGTCTGGATTTTTTCGAAAGAAAATTCCAAGAGCTTTAGAAGCGGTATAGATAACGGTCTAATTTTGATGTTTAGATTATTGTTAAAAAAGTTGTTTATGAAATTGGCCATTAAATCATCAATACACAAGAAATGTAAAAGCTCATGGGTTTTGTAATTTTCAGAAATAAAACGTTGTGACCCTTAAAAATAAATTACATATTTATAAAATAATAGTATTTAGATCGGGTTTTAAAAAGCTTCGGTGATCGGACGAGAACCGATGTATTCAGCGTGGTATGGTCGTTGGCCGCTGTAGGCGGTGTGTGTATATGTTACCTATCCACCCATAAAAATTAAAATAATAATAAATAAAATTTCAAACTTTAATAGCTTTAATCTTCCGCGAAATCGTATTACAGTTAACAATATCATTTTATATCTATATATAAAGCAAAAACTTAACTGTTAAGGGCCAAGCAAAATATAATATACTTCTAAAGTTCAGAATTAATTAGTTTTAAGGTCTTGTTTGCTGTCCATCCTAGATGTTGCGTTTCGACTTGCAACCGTGACTGCCATAACACCATTGCGATTTTTTCTATAGTTCGACGTGAAACGCTAGTCAGCAGTTGCACAAAGCGCTCGGTTCCTTGAATATGTGGAGGAATTTGTGGATCCGGAAGTGGAGGATTGTCAAATTCTATGTATTCGAGCAAATGGACATACGGTATGTTTGCAGTGAAGGGCGGCTCCGACAAAATGCTATTGTTATCTAAGTTTATCATCTCAACATAATCAGTGCAGTCAAACTTTATAGTTGGTTTTTTGTAAGCTCTTAATTTTGTTGGGTCGTAAAGTTTTTCACGATAGTACAAAATTTTTTTTATAGCCCTCTGGCGCACTTCCTTTCTGGAAAATATGAGTTATTTTGAACAACATTATTTACAATTTTTGTGGTAATATATTGCGTTGAACAAATATATTTATATAAGAGTGAACTGTCATATATTACCGAGTTGTAATACTTTACATTAAAGTACATATGTACGTAAACTTTCATGACAAACGTTGCTAAAATTCTTAAATTTTCGGATGATGAATTTGTTGTTACGTACAATCGTAGAAGTCTACTAGCTTTGGTTAACCAACGAGAGTGAACGATGGGTCCAGGTTTCACGTTGCCTAAATCTTCTGGACAGGAACCGTTATGAATCGCGTTGGCTATCCGATACAAGTACTTAACGTCCGTTGAAAGAGTTTTTTCCTGTTCTGACGGCAAGGAAGGAGGCATATTCCCCAGCAAAATACGCTGAAAGTTGGGTACAACCTACAAAAAGAACAAGTTACTTATTTAGAACCAAAAATAGAGATCTTTATTAAAGTACTAATTCATTGCTTACCTGAATCTGTTCACAGGTTTCCATTAATTTTGTCAGAACTCCACTGTCAGTTCGCGGTCCACTTGTAGTTGATTTTTCTAGCGCGCAAAATAAGTGGCGAAAAGGTAACTCATTAAAATGTAACAAGCAAACAAACCAGTGCAATGGTCTGTCTGACAGTACTTCAAACCGTCGTAATATGCCGTTTTCCGTGCCAGTATTGCTGACTTCACCGTCGCAGCAAATACCAACCAGATCGAAAAGAGCTAAGTTCTTTTCTTTTGTGTTTTGAACACAAGATCTTCATCAACGTCCATACCTGATGAGTCAGGCCGGTAAGATGAATATTCAGTAGCTGTTGGAGCCAAATCCAAATCAACAACATCCGCCTGGACCGCTGGCATTGTCAGTTTCCTCGCGGTAAAGTTTAGTTCGTGTAAATTACTTGGCAAACCAAAAGCACTAAAATTTGGATCTGGCATATGCACCATTAATATCATTAGCACAACTAATTGATATAGGAGATGGCTCCATAATTAAAAGAACCTTAAGTTTTGCTTTAAAATGTTAGAATCGCGAAAATCAGAGGCACACACTTCTTCCTTGAGTAAAAACTTCTAACCGTAATATTGTATCAAAATAATTTAAAACGATGGTTTCGGAAACAATTGTTTTGTTGCTTTGCTTTCTCTGAGAAGTTGATAAAATCATAGCAAACAAATAAAATTAAAAAAAAAAAACAAGTGCAAATCAAACAAACAATCGACAATGTAACAGAAATTGGAATGATTTGATTTTTTTTAATAACTGAAAAGGAAAACAGTAACAACTACTAGAGTCGAAAACATAAAGCAGTGTCCGTACAGAAAAATACCGTTATATGGGAGGTGGCCGTAGTTTTTGCCCAATTTTAATAATTTTCATAATCTCACCTAACTAGGTACAATCTAAAATGTGTACCAAATTTAGACGAAATCGATAAAGTAGTTCCAGAGATTTACATATGCACTCAAAAGTGGGCGCTGACATGCCAAATTTTTCATATAGTCGGATTTCTGGCTGCAATACAACACCGCGTACCAAACTCAAGATGTTTCCCTTCAACAGTTATTAAAATTTCCGATCTTTAGTGTTTTAAAAAATTACCGTTATATGGAAGGTGGGCGTGGTTATTATCCGATTTCGATCATTTTCCAGATATCCCTTAAGTTGGCATTGTGTAATATGTGTACCAAATTTGAACGAAATCGGTGGGGTGGTTTCAGAGATATAAGTACATATGAACTCATAAGTGGGCAGTGCCACGCCCCCTATAAAAAATTTCTGTACTGTCGAATTTTCTGCTTAAATACATCATCACATACCAAATTTGAGCAAATTAGCTCTGATAGCTACTGTTTAAATGTATACAAAATTTATTTTATTATAAATTTTGTTTTTATTAAAATAATAAAAAATAACGAATTTACAAATTTAAATATTATAAATATTATAAGTTTTATTTAAAAGGAAAGTGTTAATAAGCGGGGCGGCAAGACTCCAGTGCCGAATATGATTTGACGCTGCTGGTGATCGAATTTCCGCGCATCAATGTCAAAAAGTAGAAATCGCGGTAGAATGGTGTAGGTATCGACGCGGCCGTGTCTATGCGAAACTTGGTAGCGAAAATGTTGTTCGAATTGTGTAGAACGAATTGTACCTCCTGTCCTGTTGTCCATTCTTTTTGTTGAGAGGGTACAGGTGTGGTGAGTTGTGTTGGTGTAGTGTGGTGATGTAAGTGGATGGCGCCATCGGTTGTGGTGTATTATGCTGTCTTGCTAGGGTGCGCCAGTTTTTCCTAGGGAGAGTGGGGGGATGCTTAACTCATTTAAACATCCTGGGTCCCCTAGGCGAATATTTTGCCTAGTTTTATTTATTTATTGTATTTTGGCGTACTGCTGGTGGAGTAGCCGAGGCGCAGAATATATTCACATGTATTGGAATGTGCATTTTAATATGCGGGTAGGTGCTTAAGAGAAGAAACTTTATTTTGCGGGTTTATTTGATTTTGCCTTTTTGACGACTCATTATTATGGCAACAAGTGTATGCGTTGTTTGCTTATATTCATTTCATTAGCGGTTATTTAAAATTTCTTATTTCATCGGTATGGTATACCGGTTGTTTTTTATTTGCCTTTTCTATGTTATCGGCTTATAAAGGATAGTAACTCCACGCCTGGCTCAGATGTGGCCAGAATGGGTACTCCTTAGCCCTAGAGTTAGGACTATGAAATTAGAGGGATCTTGTGAGAGAATGGCGTAGTAGTGAATGTAGATCTGCTTCTATTCATAAAGTAGAAAATTCTTCATAATTAAGTTGATGCTTTGTATAGCTGATTTCCATAGCCCACCCATATGAGAAGCGGTTGGTATGGTGATCCTTTAACTTTCTTTTTGATTTTATTTATTTTTAAAAATTTACTGTGTTATATTTTATGTTTTTAGTGCGTATGCACTAATTTGGCGTTTAGTAGCCTGCCACCGCTCTAGGATTTGTTCAGAATTGGTTTTCATTATTGGCGAAAGCCATCCGGCGGGGCCGAATAGTTGTATGTTCTTTTAATATAGGAGGAGGAGGTTTCCCTATATCTCGAAATTTTCTTAATTGTGAATTAAGGTTTGCATTATCCTCAACTTGAGTTGGTATGGTGGTAACTAGTTCTGTAACTAGTCCACTTTGTGTTTCGCTGTGCAGCGTTTGAACTTTTTGTGCCTTTGAGCAACATGGTGTCTCTTGGCAATTTTTCGAATTTCGGTTTTCTGGATTTGCTTTTGCAATTATACCAGTGGTTCTTTGTGTATAAGCGCTTCTATGGGGTGAGATGGGATATCTGCCGTAATGAAGCATTGAATTGTGTCTTTTATGACAATATAAGCAGTTAAATTTGCTTTTGCAATTTTTAAGATTGTGTGTATGGGACAAGCAGTTTGTACAGAGTCTTTTTGATCTGACAAAGTTGTTCCTTTCGTTAATGTTTAATTTTTTGAACTTCTCGCAAGATATAAGTTTATGCCCTCTTTTACATAGTTCGCATGAAGTATGTTTTTTCTGTTCGGATGTGAACGATTGCGTTTTGTAAAAGTTTTTATTTGAATTGATTTTGTTACTAACTTGGGGTCTATTTAAGCTTCCATTTTGGTCGTGCTTGTTCTTAGTTTTGATTATTTTTTCTTCTAACCTTTCCGCAATTTCATATTGGGTGGTGAGAAAATCTTTCATTTGTTGCCACGTTGGGCACTCTTTTCGTGAGGAGAGCGATTGCTCCCATAGAAGTGACGACTTTTCTGGTAATGCGGCGGTGCAAATGTTTACCAGAATAGGATCCCAGCTGTCTGTGGGAATATTTAGTGTCGAAAGAATCGACAAGCAATTTGAAACAGTGGATTCTAGTTTGATGAATTCTACACTTGTTCCTTTCTTAACTTTTGGCAAGTTCATTAGTGTCGTTACTTGTTTATCGACCAGTATTCTTGCGTTTTCAAATCTAGCTTTTAGAGCTTCCCAAGCCAAATTGAAATTGTCGTCATTTAATGCGAACTGTTTGACTATTTCGCCTGCTTGACCTTTAGTTTTGTATCGGAGGTGATACAGTTTTTGTGCCTTTGATAGTTGTGGATGGTTGATGTAAATGGCTGTGAACATGTCCCGGAAGGACGGCCATTCTTCATAACCTCCGTAAAAGGTTTCTGTATCACATGCAGGCACCTCGAGTTGGATGCCTGAACTTGCCTCTTGATTGTCTATTTGTGGCAGCTCTACTCTACTGTGGGGAGTAGGTGCAATTGCTTTTATTAGCTTTAATTGATCGAAGATCATAGCTTTCGTTTCTTCATACCGGTCTAAGCAGTTTTCGTATATTGCGTAAGCCGAGGATTTGAAATTGTGTGTATCTGAATCGTCAGAATCAAGAATGGCGTCATGAGCCGCTTGGAGGCGAGTCCAAAAATTTTTAAGGTTTTGGCTTTTTATTTCTAATAACGATTCCGAGTATTCGTGAATCGGTGAAGAGGCAAATCTAGTGCAGTATCTTGTTAAACTGTCACTTTCTGAAATGAATTTAATAGCCTGTTTTGAGCGTATAGCTGCTTCAGGTGTATTATGATTTTTTCCGTTATTAACCATTTTTATTATATTGTGTATTAAAATTTTTCTCAGAGTAAACTGATTTATAGTATCTATATGAAGCGATAAAGTATAGAAAATGAAATACTCTTTTATGTAAATAAGAGTTTGTTATTTCGGATAATATTAGCAAAACGTATCTTTATTAATATCGCTTTGTATTTATTTGAATTGTTAATTGCTATTAAAAACCCGTACTTTTTATTAATTAAAATATTTTATGTCCGAATATTTGTATTTAGGTACACCCTAATACTTGGACTTATATGTATGTTTGTATGTGCGTATGAAGTTGCTTATGCTTTGTGCAATTGAGAGCTCGTCGAAGAGATCAATATGCTTTGTACATAAGTATGCACGAATTGTTTAATATGATTTGTTTGTAAGCAATTGAGAGCTCCTTAGAGAGATCAATTAGATTTCTGTCCACAATCCTGCTTGTTTTTGTTTGCCAAAGAACAAGAGGTATTGCCGGATAATTGCAAATGTGGACTTTGAACTTTTATGTTTTAATATAAGATGTATGTTTGTGCCCTTGCTTATGCAATCCTGCTTATTGGTTGTGTTAATTATAAGAGGTATTGCCGGACAAATTTGTAAGTAAATACTTGAAATCGTTATTCTGATTTTCAAACTGTTGTGTTTGGAAACACAAAGTTAAGCATACTTATAAGGCTATCACTTTTATATACCTATATATATGGAGTTGTATGTATATTTATTTTAAATCGGTATTTTGATTTTTTCTGGAAATCGAAACGTAAATTCTTACTGTTTGGTACCAGTTTTGATATATTGACCAAACGGATTTTTTATTACAGGTTTTATTTATGATTACATATATAAAACTGTAACTTTAGGCATACATACAAACGTGCATAATATGCATCAATAATAAATGGAAACGATACAACTCACTTTATTTTTCCGCAAGGGTTTTTTGGGGGGATAATATGTGCAAAATGTGTGTGCGAGTTTTATCGCCAATTCCTGTATTCCTCTTCTTCTACTCTTCCAGCTGCCTGGCTTCTCGTGCGTGTTGTTGTTTGTATGTAACGTTGTTTTAATTGTTCGCGCCCGTTTGATCCGTTTTTGTGTATGTTTTGTTATATAGGAGCTTTTACCTTTCGCGCGCGATTTATGTTTTGTAATTATGTATATTTCGCGCTCATTTGTATGTTTATTGTTTTTATATATTTTGTTTTAGGGTTTCGCGCCCGGTTTGTGTGTTTTTTGTGTTTGTAAAATTTTGTATGTTTTGGCTTTTTAAGTTTATGTTCTTGTCACCGCAGCTTTGTTTTTTTTTTGTTTTTTTTCGTACCACTGCACTTTGTTTTGTTTTATTTTATAATGACACTTTGTTTTCGTTTTTGTCACTTCATTGCACTTTTGTGTTTAGTTTATTAACACTATTTTTGTTGTTTTTTGTTTTTTATTTAACTCGCACTTTTAATATGTGTACACATATGTTTGAAATAATTTGTGTATAGATTTGTTTGTATGTATATATATTTTTCTTTTCCTTGTACCACTGCACTGTATTGTATTTGTTTCTATAATGGTGAGTTAGTGTTTTATTTTTGTGTTTTCACAATTGTCACTTTTTGTCACCTCTTTTTATTTTTTGCGTTATGCCAGTAAATAAAAAGTTATACATATACATACATATGTATATATATTTATATTTGCGCGTCACTGATCTTTTTTCATATATTTATGTATCTGTTTGTTTTATTTCTGTTCTTTCACAGCACTCGTTTGGTTGTTTTTTGTTATATACACATGTTTATGTATGCATGTTTGTATGTATATTCCTGTGTTGTAATTTGTGTTTGTTTGGATTTTTTCACGGCACTTTTATGTTATTTTTCACCTTTATTGTCGCACTTTGATTAGTTTCTGCTACTACAATTTTTGATTATATTGATTTCTCTGTAGAAATCCGAAGGTGCCTTTCGTTAAGGCTCGAAGGACCATGTTTAAATGTATACAAAATTTATTTTATTATAAATTTTGTTTTTATTTTAATAATATAAAATAACGAATTTACAAATTTAAATATTATAAATATTATAAGTTTTATTTAAAAGGAAAGTGTTAATAAGCGGGGCGGCAAGACTCCAATGCCGAATATGATTTGACGCTGCTGGTGATCGAATTTCCGCGCATCAATGTCAAAAAGTAGAAATCGCGGTAGAATGGTGTAGGTATCGACGCGGCCGTGTCTATGCGAAACTTGGTAGCGAATGTGTTGTTCGAATTGTGTAGAACGAATTGTACCTCCTGTCCTGTTGTCCATTCTTTTTGTTGAGAGGGTACAGGTGTGGTGAGTTGTGTTGGTGTAGTGTGGTGATGTAAGTGGATGGCGCCATCGGTTGTGGTGTATTATGCTGTCTTGCTAGGGTGCGCCAGTTTTTCCCAGGGAGAGTGGGGGGATGCTTAACTCATTTAAACAGCTACAAAACAAGCAAACAATCGACAGTGGAATAGGAATTGGATTTTTTTTTACAAAATACAATATACGAAATTTTCTCGCTAAAAACCGGAAGCTCGATTTTCATTTTAAACCCATGGTTTCTTGGGCAAATTTTCTTAGAATTCATCGTAATTTACGATTTTGATAACCGCTTTGTCAAGAAAAAAATTGACCCACTCTAATATGCATACATATATTTTCGCAAAATATTGTTTTGTAAACAAACGATAACTTTAAATAAATTGTACCTGTTAAATAAATAACTTTTTTTTTCATTTTAAACACTCGCGCGAGTGTGTTGTATTTCCCAATAAATTGGGTCGGTAATTAACTATGGTCCTTCGAGCCCATCAGCAGCTGGAAGAAGAGAAAGAGAATTGGCGACAAAACACGTACATGAATACATACATACACCTAAAACTCCCCTTGTGGAAAAACAAAGTGAGCGTATTTATTTCATTTATTCTAAATATATGTATGTAAAAAATACGTTTTATATACTAATATAAAAACCGTATCTTAAAATCCGTTCTAACCGCGAAAAACGGTTACCAACCTGTCATAGTTTCGAGGTTATTTTCCAGAAAAAACTGAACACAGTTTGGTATAACCTATATGTATATCAATAATAAATAATATTAATTTATTGCCTATGTATTAGCTTACCTTCGTGTATTCAAACACACAAACAAACAAAAATTTAAGATTTACTTGCAATATTTTCCGGCATTACCCCTTATGTTTAAACAAAACAATAAGCAGGATTGCATAAACTAAGTAAGCAAAGGCATAAACATATACAAAAAACACTTGGCGCGAAACTCAGCAGTAAAACATACATATGTACATACCAACAAATTAAACGCGCGCGAAACCTTAACAAAAATTATAAACTAACAAATTAAACGGGCGCAAACAATTAAAACAAATATACTACAAACAAAACAACAGCAACAAGGAGGTAGCTGGAGCAGAGAAAGAGAGACAAACGCAGAAGGCAGCATTATTACATACATAAAAGGCCCTGATGAAATAGAGTGAGCGTATTCAATCCGTTTTTCAGTAATTTGTAATATGCATATATGAATTTAGTAAAAAGAAATATTTATAAAAACATCAAATAGAACACAAAAACATAAACAAAATTAAAATAGCTATATCTACATATATACATATAAATATGCATATATAACTACTTTGGGGAAACATATATTCATTATATTTCATATTTCATTATACATACATATAAGATACTTCTGTACATATGCATAATTGCCAAACGCAACATATATATATGTATACATTCATTTATATACATATCTATAATACATATTAGACGAGGGTTCTAATAGATACCATGTAAGGGTGCATATTTACTTACATATGAACATATATGTACATTAGGGTGTCCGTTATTTACCAAATTGATTATTTTTGACGAAAAATATCAGACCATAAAAAGCCATTAATTTTCATAATAAACCTTGCCCCAAACACGATACATTTCCCATTGAAATTACATGGGATTTTGCCACTTTTTACGAATATTTTTTTTTCTCTGGAGCTTTCTCGTTTGTAGGAATAAAAAAGTCATATTCTTGTACAGAATTGAATGCTCTACAAAAAAAATCTGGACAATTTTTCGATATACTCACTCATTTAAAAGTTATTCAAGGTTAAAGTTAACTTCTGAGTAATTTCTGGAATTTTCGAACTTTTACGGCAAATTGAATTTTTTTTGTAAAATTCAATTGTTTATTCTAAAAAATATAATTTTTTGTTGGTCATAAATCCGGCTCTACTCTGATTCTTATCTAGAACAGAGTGAAAAAAAATGATTTTCGAAATTTCGTAAAACTCGGTTAAGGGGTTACATGGCTTTACAGGTTTCAAAAAATTGAATCCGTTTTATTGTTTTGTCTTATTAAGTTCTACAAGATAAGATAAAAAATAAGAAAAATTTGCAAATCAAATAAAATTTAAACCATTTGAGTACATCAGATTTCCTTTATTAAACATTCCTTAGTTACATTTGAATATTTTTTTTTGATGTGCCAAGCTAAAACGCATCACCTGATAATTGTGCTTCTAGTTCTTTTTGTATACTGCACAATGGTCTGACCCAAACAACGGTAGAAATGCAGTAACGAAAATGAGTCACCTGATCATGGTGATGCCAGATAAGGCAGCGTGTACCTGGATAATGCTGATGCCAAATTGCACAGTATAACTCATATAAATTAAATTAACTTATTATTAATCGTTAACAACATGTGATTAATTACTCTTCATGTTTCAGAGTTTTTCTGCCATAACATCAGAGAAATTATATTTTTTAGAATAAGCAATTGAATTTTACAAAAAAATTAAATTTGCCGTAAAAGTTCGAAAATTCCAGAAATTACCCAGAAGTTAACTTTAACCTTGAATAACTTTTAAAGGAGTGAGTATATCGAAAAATTGTCCCGACTTTTTTTTGTAGAGCATTCAATTCTGTACAAGAATATGACTTTTTTATTCCTACAAACGAGAAAGCTCCAGAGAAAAAAAAATTTCGTAAAAAGTGGCAAAATCCCATGTAATTTCAATGGGAAATGTATCGTGTTTGGGGCAAGGTTTATTATGAAAATTAAGGGCTTTTTATGGTCTGATATTTTTTTTTTAGATGGAAAACTAAAAGTTTAGGCGGCGTCTCGTCAAAAATAATCAATTTGGTAAATAACGGACACCCTAATGTACATAAAAGAAAATAACTTTTTCAAATACCTCTCTCTCTTAAAAGACAAAAAAAAAGTTCAACAAAACATACACAACTTGTAAAAACTATATAAAATATATATTAACACATAAACATTAGTACATATTCAAAGTCCACATTGGCAATTATCCGGCAATACCTCTTGTTCTTTGACAAACAAAAACAAGCAAGATTGCGTACAAAAGCGAATTGATCTCTCTAACGAGCTCTCAATTGCTTAAGAACATAACTCAGAAATGCATACTAACAATTCGTGCATACCTAGGCACAAAGCGAATTGATCTCTTTAACGAGCTCTCAATTGCTTAAGAACAAAAACATAATCATACAAACAATTTGTGCATGCTAATGTAAAAGGCGAATTGATCTCTTTAACGAGCTTTCAATTGCTTAAGGACAAAAACATAATCATACAAACAATTTGTGCATGCTAATGTAAAAAGCGAATGGATCTCTTCAACGAGATCTCAATTGCACAAAATATAAGTACACACGTTCATATGTATATACAAGTCCGAGTATTAGGGTGTACCTAAATACAAATGATGCGGACATCAAATATTTTAATTAATAAAAAGCGCGGTTTTTAATACCAATTAACAATTCAAATATATTTTCGAACTAAAACAAAACAAAATGGTTAACAACAACAATATTCAAAATACACCTGCAGAAGTTACACATCCAAAACAGGTTGCTAAATTTATTTCAGAAAGTGACAGTTTAACAAGATACTGCACTAGATTTGCCGCTTCACCGATTCAAGAAAATTCTGAATTGTTATTAGAAATAAAAAGCCAAAATATTTGGACTCGCCTCCAAACGGCTCATGAAGCCAAAGTAGAATCTGACGTTTCAGACCTACCACAAAATTTTAAACAATCGGCTTATGCAATATACGAACACTGCTTAGACCAGTACGAAGAAATAAAAGCTATGATCTCCGATCAACTAAAGCTCATTAAAGCAATTGCACCACTCCCCACAGTAGAGTAGAGCTGCCACAAATAGACAGTCAAAAGGCAAGTTCAGGCATCCAACTCGAGGTGCCCGCATGTGACACAGAAATATTTTATGGAGGTTATGAAGAATGGCCGTCCTTCCGCGACATGTTTACAGCCGTTTACATCAACCATCCGCAACTATCAAAAGCACAAAAATTGTATCACCTCCGATACAAGGCAAAAGGTCAAGCAGGCACTAGATTTGCCGCTTCACCGATTCAAGAAAGCTCTGAATTTTTATTAGAAATAAAAAGCCAAAATATTAAAAATTTCTGGACTCGCCTCCAAACGGCTCATGAAGTCATAGTAGAATCTGACGTTTCAGACCTACCACAAAATTTTAAACAATCGGCTTATGCAATATACGAAAACTGCTTAGACCAGTACGAAGAAACAAAAGCTATGATCTCCGATCAACTAAAGCTCATTAAAGCAATTGCACCACTCCCCACAGTAGAGTAGAGCTGCCACAAATAGACAGTCAAAAGGCAAGTTCAGGCATCCAACTCGAGGTGCCCGCGTGTGACACAGAAATATTTTATGGAGGTTATGAAGAATGGCCGTCCTTCCGCGACATGTTTACAGCCGTTTACATCAACCATCCGCAACTATCAAAAGCACAAAAATTGTATCACCTCCGATACAAGACAAAAGGTCAAGCAGGCATAATAGTAAAACAGTTCCCTCTTAATGACGACAATTTCAATTTGGCTTGGGAAGCTCTAAAAGCAAGAAATGAAAATGAAAGAATATTGGTCGATAAACAAGTAACGACACTAATGAACTTGCCAAAAGTTAAGAAAGGAACAAGTGTAGAATTCATCAAACTAGAATCCACTGTTTCAAATTGCTTGTCGATTCTATCGACACAAAATATTCCCACAGATAGTTGAGACCCTATTCTGGTAAATATATGTATGTACCGCCGCATTACCAGAAAAGTCGTTACTTCTATAGGAGCAATCGCTCTCATCACGAAAAAAGTGACCAACGTGGCAACAAATGAAAGATTTTCTCACCACCCAATATGAAATTGCGGAAAGGTTAGAAGAAAAAATAATCAAAAAAAAGAACATTATACACGACCAAAATGGAAGCTTAACTAGACCCCAAGTTAGTAACAAAAACAACTTATACAAAAACTTTCACAAAGCGCAATCGTTCACATCTGAACAACGAAACCCTACGTCATGCGAAAGTTTAAAATCCTAAAAATTAAAGATTGAAATAATTTTGTCTGGTCAAAAAGACTTTGCACAAATTGCCTGTCACATGCGCATACATATACAAATTGCAAAAGCAAATTGAATTGCTTCCATTGTCACAAAAGACACCATTCAATGATTCATTACAGCAGATATCCTAACTTACTCCAAAGAAGCGCTTACACAAAAGGTACCACGGGTTTAGCAAAAGCGAATCCCGAAATACACAATTTTAAAAATTGTCAAGAGACCCCATGTTGCTCAAAGGCACAAAAAACTCAAACGCTGCACAGCAAAACACAAAGTGGACTAATTACAGAACCAATTATCACTATGACAACTCAAGTTGAGAAAAACCAAAATCAATATCTTATTTCAAAATTAAGGAAATTTCGAAATATAGGGAAACTTCCTCCTATATTAAAGACACATACAATTTTTCGGCTCCGCAGGATGGCTTTCGCCAATAATGAAAAAAAAACAATTCTGAGCAGATCCTAGAGCGGTGGCGGGCTACTACACGCCAAATTAGTGCATACATATATATCACAGTTCTATCAGAAATTCGAAAATTCGACATTTTTTCGTAAATTTTCAAAATAAATAAAATCTTAAACAAAATTATGCTTCAACGAAGCAAAGGTCGTTCTTATCGTTCTTACATAAGCGCTCCTCATAAGGGTAGTGGAAGGGAATCTGTTGTCAAATTGTAACATTCCACTTCAAAAAAGTAGCTAGAAATGACACGATACAATTCGAAATGAAGCCGTTCGCAATTCACGGCCATTCTCTCGCAAGATCCCTCTACTGTCACAGTCCTAACTCCAGGGCTAAGGAGTACCCATTCTCGCCATATCTGAGCCAGACGTGGAGTTACTATTCTTCATAAGCCGATCATAAATTGAATATCATAAAAAAATTGCAACAATTGCCAATAACACAGAAAAGCCAAATAATAAATAACCCGCAAAATAAAGTTGCTTCTCTTAAGCATCTATTTGCATTCTAAAATTCATATTCAAATATGTATGTACATGTGATAAATTGTATTTTAAACCTAAAGCTGTTTTCCACATACACGAATAAATATGATAATATTACAACGCTATTATTAAATACACATATGTTTGGAATACTAGGCAAAATATTCGCCTAGGGGGCACAGGATGTTTGAATGAGTTAATCCTCCCCCCTCACTCATCTTGGGAAGAACTGGCGCACCCTAATACCACAGCGCCATTCACCACAATTGAGAACATCACCCAGCAAGCGATCACCACACGACGACATCGCATGCCGCTAAACCAACAAAAAGGATTTGAATATTCGCCATATACAAGTTAACACAATATTTTATGAACTTCTACATAAATTCCATTCCCACATCATATGCTAGAAACATACAAACCGTTTGCATACTTTGGAGTCCTATTACAACCAAAAGTGCAACTGCGCTAAACGCGCATCCGCTAAATTCTTAAGTGAGCGAAACACGCGCAACCATGTCTTCTCCCCCAAAACCAAATAGGTGCAGGTGAGCGCTACACCCGCAAACCCTTTTAGCTGACCAAGCATCTTTGGTCACGTAGGCCGGCTCAAGCATAGGTTAAATTATAAACCTTAAAGTTAAGTGTAGTCAGTTTTGTAATAAAGCTCAACAGAAGCACATGGTGCTGCTTATAAAAACGTATTGTTTTATTTTTTATGTGGCGCCCTAGCAGGGACCGTGAGGAAAAAATAATAATATTTTTTATACTCGCGGACGAAACCTAAATAACATTTCGTACTCGGCCCCTTAGTACCTTTCGGAAAAAGGACGGGAAGTATCAACCCAGCCGAACGAAAAGCATAAGCTAAATACAAATACATTGAACAAAAAGTGCGTGACGGGGAAATTTATATAATTAAATTAAACAAGTGTAAAATAATACAACTATAAAAGGAAAGATTTAAATTAATTCATCAAATACAACCAATACAACAAATACAACTCCTAGAGGAAAGATTTAAGTTAATTCATCAAATACAACCAATACAACAAATACAACTACAAGAGGAAAGATTTAAATTAATTCATCAAATACAACCAATACAACAAATACAACTACTAGAAGAAAGATTTAAACTAATTCAGCAAATACAACTACAAGAGGAAAGATTTAAATTAATTCATCAAATAGAACCAATACAACAAATACCACTACAAGAGGAGAAATCTAAATTAATCACACAAAGGAGGAAACATTATCAACACAGGAAAATGCAAATGATATTTATGTAAGTTTGATATTAAGATTATTAGTAAGTAAGGTTATGTGAAAGGAAATAATTATTGTTATAACAAAAGAAAAGTTAACACTGTAAAAAAAAAAAAAAAAAAAAAAATTTAATTTAAATAATCAGAAACAAGTGAACAAAATGAGTCAGGAAGAACAAATAGCATCGACATTGTCGAGATTAAATCTGCACTCATCCAGCACTAACGTTTCCCCTCCTAACATCCCTTCCACTTTCACTCCTAATCAAAAAAGAGAACTCGTTTCGTTAATATCGGAAGCAGCTTTCGACCATATTACACCCACACAAATCGAAGAAGAAGTTGGAACATCCTGTAGATTTTTAGCATTAACGACGGACGCATCTCGAAAGAGTTCCGGATGTGGTAAAATGTTTAAGAGAATTTTCGGGTAAAAACGGAGAATTCAGTTCATGGCGGAAATCGGTAGATAGAATATTATTAATGTACGGACAGAATAAGAACACCCCAAAATATTTTGCTATCCTGCATACAATAAGACACAAGATAGGTGGCGAAGCTGACACGGCCCTTGAGTCTTACCGCACCCCATTAAATTGGGGTAAGATAAAAAAATGTCTGATGTTACATTACTCAGACAAGAGAGACGTTAGCACGTTGGAATATCAAATGATAAATACTTGGCACAACGGGGTAGCACTGTTGAAGAATTTTATCAACAAGTTTATCAATATCTCTCTAACATCCTAGGACAAAATCGATTGCCTGGAGTTAGGTGAAGAAGCTTTGCCATGCCATGACAACGACATATAGAGAAAAGGCACTCGACACATTTATGAAGAGGTCCGAACGGTAACTTACCCAGTCTGTTAAGTGCCCAAAGGAACCAACCAGTTTACCACAGGCTCCTCAATATGTGTCTCAAATTAGGCAACATGAATTACAGGACGAATCCATACAAATAGTATCAGTCGCACTGCCGACCAATACCAAACCTATTAGCCACAATCAACCCATTAGCCACAATCAACCAAGGTCATACTCATTCAAACCCCAAGTAAGACCCTTTTACCCAGAACTTACAAATGTTCACAACCAATCCCTTAGACCAAATTCGTATCAACAGTACGGACAAAACCGACACTACGTCACAGTGCCACCAAACTTTAGACCACCTCTTCCTCCAAAACCTCCTACACCAATGGAAGTTGATCGCTCTGTTCAAACGAAGCAAATAAATTATCAGAATAGGCCTCAGTATCAACAAAATCAAACATTTTATAATAAGCAGCAAACATTCAGTAACAAACCACAAGCATTTAGTAATGGACCAGCGCAAGGCTAATAATAATCAAGCTAGTAAAGAGACCACCATCACAGATAATACAGGCTCCTAATAAAATGCAACGGATCTACAATACTGAAGTTACAGAAACTGACCCAATAGAATACAATAATGAAATATTAGAATATCCTGAAGGTACTACGAGTCTTCACAGGACTACCAACCCGAATACAACGAAGAACAGAAGAAGAGATCAGAAGCAACCCCTAAGTGACAATATCAATTTTTTAGACTAAACTCCTCATTGCCATACTATCGTTTCAAAATGAAAAATGGCAATGAACTAAAATTTTTATTAGATACCGGATCGAACAAAAATTATATTAGTCCAACTTATATTAGGAACCCCATTCCGAACAAACCTTTCATTGCAAATTCTGTTGGTGGACCCGTCAAAATTACTCATCATGCTAATATCAGTGTTTTCGGTGATGAAGTAGGTAAATTAAAATTTCACATTTTGCCCAAGTTAAGAACCTTTGATGCCATAATAGGTAACGATACAATGAAAAGTTTAAACGCAGTAATTTTTACTAAGGAGAACTATTTTACATTACTCAATAAATATGAATACCCCATCCACCAGTTAGCAATTAACTCTATTGCACACACTACATTAAGGCTAAATCATTTGAGTCCCGAAGATAACGTAAGATTAAAACAACTCTTTAACTCTTGCCCAACATTATTTGCTGAACCAGATAAAAAATTAACATATGTCACGAACGTTAAAGCCGAAATTAGGACTAAAAGCGATAGACCAATATATTCCAAAACTTACCCCTATCCAATGCCTTTAAAAAAAGAAATAGACAAACAAATTGAGGAATTACTTAAAGATGGCATTATTCGACCATCGAAATCTCCCTACAATTCTCCGGTATGGGTCGTACAGAAGAAAGAAGACGCCTCAGGATTAAAAAAATTTCGTATGGTTATCGACTATCGTAAATTGAACGAGGATACCATACCAGATAAATATCCCCTTCCAGATATTACCACTATTCTAACTAATCTAGGATCAAATAAGTATTTTTCTACAATTGACCTTAAGAGTGGATTCCATCAGATTGCTCTCAACGAAGCAGATATTGAGAAGACCGCCTTCTCTATTGCCAATGGGAAATTCGAATTTACTCGACTTCCATTCGGCTTAAGAAATGCGCCTGCCATTTTCCAACGCACTTTGGATGATGTGCTACGGAAACACATCGGCGTTCAGGTGCTACGTTTATGTTGACGACATAATTATCTTTAGCAAAAGTAAAGAAGATCATTTTAGAAATCTTGCAATTATATTTGACACTCTCGAAAAAGCGCATTTAAAGGTACAGTTCGATAAATGTGAATTTATCAAAAAGGAAATCGAGTTCCTCGGTATAATAGTTGGCCAAAATGGAATTCGCACTACACAAAAAAAGATAGAAGCTTTAATAAATTTTCCACGGCCCAAAACTGTCCATGATTTACGCTCCTTTTTAGGAATGACCGGACATTATCGCAGATTTATAAAGGCGTACGCACAAATTGCAAAACCCCTGACTGAAATACTGAGAGGAGAGCTTGGAAGAGTTTCCAAGAAGCAGTCTAAAAGGACACTTTTAAATCTAACAGCACAACAAGTAGAAGCTTTTAAAGACCTGAAAAATTGCTTGACGTCAGACGATGTTATACTTCACTATCCAGATTTCGAAAAAGCTTTTGAGCTTACCACGGATGCTTCAAATTACGCTCTAGGAGCCGTACTTTCCCAAGACGGTAGGCCAATATCCTTTCTGTCAAGAACTCTAAGCAGAGCAGAGGAAACTTTTGCCGCCAATGAAAAAGAAATGTTGGCAATAATTTGGGCACTACAGTCCCTGAAATGCTTCCTATACGGATCAAAAAAGGTTAAGATTACACTCTCAGCAACAAAAATACTAATGCAAAAATGAAGAGATGGAAGGCACAATTGGAAGAATATAACCACGAAATCATTTATAAACCAGGCAAGACAAACATTGTCGCAGACCTACTCTCACGACCACCAATCGCTAACTTAAATTCAATGACTGTCCACAGTAGTGACAGCTCTTCCGAAAATTTAATTTCTTCAGTAGAAATACCCGTTAACGTCTTCAAGAACCAAATTTTCATATCAGAAGATTCCAAAAATTCATACAAATTCGAAATAGTTTTCCCTACGTACCATAGGCACTTAATAACTGAAACAACCTACAATGAAGAATCGCTAAAATCGCTTTTAAAGAAATATCTTAATCCATCGGTAATCAATGGTATAAAAACCACAGAGCACATTATGCTAAAAATCCAATCAATCTACCCTCTACATTTCGCAAATTACAAAATTCGTTTCACACAAATAGTAGTTGAAGATATTACTCAGACCGAGGCCCAAGATAAAATAATAATCGAGGAACATAATCGTGCTCACAGAAACGAAAAAGAAAATAAGCTACAGATTTTGGAAAAATATTATTTCCCCGCTATGTCGAAAAAAATAAAAAAAATAACAA
Organism: Bactrocera tryoni; assembly: GCF_016617805.1. Lineage (NCBI taxonomy): Eukaryota > Metazoa > Arthropoda > Insecta > Diptera > Tephritidae > Bactrocera > Bactrocera tryoni. The sequence continues at coordinate 22,583,075 of NW_024395977.1, forward strand.
AATTATGCAAAGTTTGTAAAGAAAATAAATATGATCGCCACCCAAACAATGTAAAATTAGGAGCTACACCCTTACCAGAATATTCAGGGCATACTATTCACATAGACATTTTCTCAACAGACAAACATAAAGTACTGACTTCTATTGACAAGTTTTCCAAATTAGCCATTATAAAGAAAATAGACGGGAAAAATATAGACAGTATAAAAAAAACCCTTAAGAGAAATAATATTTTATTTTGGAATTCCGAAGGCTATAGTTTTCGATAACGAAAGGACATTTAATTCTCAACCAATAAAATTCATGTTAGAAAACGAATTCAATATAAAAATATTCACTGCACCACCCTATAAAAGCGAGGTGAATGGACAAATAGAACGGTTCCATTCAACAATATCAGAAATTATGAGATGCTTAAAACAGGAACACTCTGATAAAAATTTCGACGAATTAATGGAATGGTCTGTAAACGAATACAACCATTCTGTTCATTCTGTTACAGGAAAAAAACCCGTTGACATATTCTTCGGTAGACCTACCTCAAATGCCACTAACAGAGAAGAAACTATGAAAAAGGTTCTAGAAAAATTAAAAGAGAAACAGGAAAAGGACCTGCAATATCATAACAAATATAGAAAGGAAACTATTGACTATAGAACAGGAGACAAAATTTTTGTTAAACAGAATAAAAGATTAGAAACAAAACTTACTAATTTATATGATAAAAATACCGAAAACCGGTAAAGAAATTTGCAAATCTATTATAATTAAGCCTTTAAGTAAAAACGAAACTATTTTAAAGATAAATTTTGAAAAAATACTGAAATGTAATGAAGAATATTATGGTATAGAAAAAGATTGTAAAATAATAAATGAAATACAAATTTGCAAACAAACCCAAATTGTTAATTTGGAAAACGAAAATTGTATAAAAAATTTAATAAGGAATAAACCATATAAGTGCACCGTAACAAATACGGAACATGTTAAAAATATTGTAGAAATAAATAATGGATTAATACTTTTAAATAATTTCGAAGGAAATATTACTTCAAATAATAATACTAGAAAATTAAGAGGATCATATTTGATAAGAATCTTTAATGAAACTATAAGAATAAATAACATGAATTTTATAACTTTAGAACAACATAGCTTGAGACCACTGCCTGCTTTAATCCAACATTCAAACTCAAATTCAGAGTTCGAGGAAGTTCTATCCTTAAAACTTATGAAAGAGCTTAATATAAAAAACATTAAAAAAATAAGTTCTCTGAATCTTTTAGTGAAATCCAGTTTATTCACTCATTTTGGGCTATTAGCCCTAGTACTTACCATAATTGCAATTTTCAGATGCAAAAAGCGCGTAAAGCCTGAAATAATTATTAGCAAACCGGAATCATTTTAAATGCCAGTAATTAAAAGGACGCAGCATAGAAGTCTTAACGACATCCCATTTTTTTAATTAATCAAGCGGGGACGCTTGATATTTCGGAGGGAGGAGTTAACACAATATTTTATGAACTTCTACATAAATTCCATTCCCACATTATATGCTAGAAACATACAAACCGTTTGCATACTTTGGAGTCCTATTACAACCAAAGTGCAACTGCGCTAAACGCGCATCCGCTAAATTCTTAAGTGAGCGAAACACGCGCAACCATGTCTTCTCCCCAAAACCAAATAGCTGCAGGTGAGCGCTACACCCGCAAACCCTTTTAGCTGACCAAGCATCTTTGGTCACGTAGGCCGGCTCAAGCATAGGTTAGATTATAAACCTTAAAGTTAAGTGTAGTCAGTTTTGTAATAAAGCTCAACAGAAGCATATAGTGCTGCTTATAAAAACGCATTGTTTTATTTTTTATGTTACACATTCGTTATCTACAATTCGATCTATACAAGCCGCGCATCAACAATCGCTTCATACTTTCACTTCTACACTGCGCCGCGGACTTCCCACCTTTTTTTCTTCGATCATCATCGTTCCGCCTGCGCCGACTTACAGCGATCCAACGCTTCTACCTATATACATACATATATTTTCGCAAAACATTGTTCTGTAAACAAACGATAACTTTAAATAAATTGTACCTGTTAAATAAATAACTTTTTTTCATTTCAAACACTCGCGCGAGTGTGTTGTATTCCCCAATAAATTGGGTCGGTAATTAACTACAAATTATCGAAACACCAAATACAGTTAATGAAATTGTTCAAATAGATACTTATGTCAACAGTAAAATGTCATTTATAATATTTATCGACAAATTTTCAAAACATGTAATTTCTTTCCATTTACCCGATAGAAATAGTCAAACGATCATAGATAAAATTAATGAATTGTTGTCAATTAAAGGCCATATAAAAAAGTTTATCTTTGACAATGAATTTAATTCAAAACCAATACTTCTTCTTCTTAATTGGCGTAGAAACCGCTTAAGCGATTATAGCCAGTCGTTTCTTCTTTTCGCTACGTGGCGCCAATTGGATATTCCAAGCGAAGCCAGGTCCTTCTCCACTTGGTCCTTCCAACGGAGTGGAGGTCTTCCTCTTCCTCTGCTTCCCCCGGCGGGTACTGCGTCGAATACTTTCAGAGCTGGAGTGTTTTCGTCCATCCGGACAACATGACCTAATAGCCAGCGTAGCCGCTGTCTTTTAATTCGCTGAACTATGTCGATGTCGTCGTATATCTCGTACAGCTCATCGTTCCATCGAATGCGGTATTCGCCGTGGCTAACGCGCAAAGGACCATAAATCTTTCGCAGAACTTTTCTCTCGAAAACTCGCAACGTCGACTCATCCGTTGTTGACATCGTCCAAGACTCTGCACCATACAGCAGGACGGGAATTATGAGTGACTTATAGAGTTTAGTTTTTGTTTGTCGAGAGAGGACTTTGCTTCTCAATTGCCTACTCAGTCCGAAGTAGCACCTGTTGGCAAGAGTTATCCTGCGTTGGATTTCTAGGCTGACATTGTTGGTGGTGTTTACGCTGGTTCCAAGATAGACGAAATTATCTACGACTTCAAAGTTATGACTGTCAACAGTGATGTGAGTGCCAAGTCGCGAGTGCGACGACTGTTTGTTTGATGACAGGAGATATTTCGTCTTGCCCTCGTTCACTGCCAGACCCATTTTCTGTGCTTCCTTGTCCAGCCTGGAGAAAGCAGAACTAACGGCGCGGGTGTTGAGGCCGATGATATCAATATCATAATATCAATATGGTCGATCGTAACGTTGCGAGGTAGGCAGCCTGTTTTCTCTCCGCTGCGACACGGCACTCCTCGTCGTACCAGCTGTTCTTTTGCACTTTCCGAAAACCAATGGTTTCGGTTGCAGCTGTACGTAAGGAGTTTGAAATTCCGTCCCACAGTTCCCTTATACCGAGTTGTTGACGAGTGCTCTCAGAGAGCAGGAGTGCAAGCCGAGTAGAAAATCGTTCGGCTGTCTGTTGTGATTGCAGCTTCTCGACGTCGAACCTTCCTTGTGTTTGGTGGCGCGCGTTTTTTGCTGCACAGAGGCGGGTGCGGATCTTAGCTGCAACAAGATAGTGGTCCGAGTCGATGTTAGGACCTCGGAGCGCACGCACATCTAAAACACTGGAGACGTGTCTTCCGTCTATCACAACGTGATCGATCTGGTTGGTAGTTTTTCGATCCGGAGACAGCCAGGTAGCTTGATGAATTTTCTTATGCTGGAATCTAGTACTACAGATAACCATATTTCGGGCCCCGGCGAAGTCAATCAGCCTCAACCCATTAGGGGATGTTTCGTCGTGGAGGCTGAATTTACCGACCGTAGTGCCAAAGACACCTTCTTTGCCCACCCTGGCGTTAAAGTCGCCAAACACGATTTTGACATCGTGGCGGGGGCAGCCTTCATAAGTGCGCTCCAAGCACTCATAAAAGGCATCTTTGGTCACATCGTCCTTCTCTTCCGTCGGGGCGTGGGCGCAGATCAGCGATATGTTGAAGAACCTCGCTTTGATGCGGATTGTGGCTAGACGTTCATTCACCGGAGTGAATGATAGTACTCTCTCTCTCCCACCACGAATCCTACACCAAACTTGCGCTCCTTTATATGGCCACTGTAGTAAATGTCACAAGGACCTACTCGTCTCTGTCCTTGTCCCGTCCATCGCATTTCTTGGACGGCGGTGATGTCAGCCTTTGTTTTTACGAGGACATCAACCAGCTGGGCAGCGGCACCTTCCCAATTAAGGGACCGGACATTCCAGGTGCATGCCCTCAATTCGTAGTCCTTATTTCGTTCGCCATGATCGTCATGAAAAGGGGGGTCTCTCATCCGAGGCTGGTTATAGCTCTTCACAGGGGGTGTTTTTTTACGTGGCGGGTCCCAAACCCAGCGCACAACCCTTGTAGGGAATGTTTCGCCTTCTCACTTTAGCTCGCCCTCGAACGGATGTTCTTAGGCTACCCAGAGGATACTTGGTCAAAGACCGGAAGTAGTGAGCTGCTTGAGCCATGTGTAAAAGAATCGTTTCTGGCCATTCCCAAGTGAATGGCGATCAGAGAACTTTCCTCACTTGCGTGAACTTCTACACATGACTCCATCCTCCAATACGGGAATTTTTAAATAGAGAAAATATAGAATTTCATGCCTCTAAACCACATAGCTATACGGGAAATTCAGATGTAGAAAGAATAAATAATACTCTTACCGAACGTATCAGAACCCTAAATTTAGAAGAAAAAGTTCCAATTACTATTCAAACGTGTAAAGCCGTAAAACTTTATAACAATTCATTTCATACCACAAAAAAGCTACACCTTTAGAAGTTCAAAACAACAAAGTTAATCATAGCATAATTAAAAATCGGTTAGAAGAAGCAAAACTGAAGATCATTTCTAAACATAATACAAGAAAGGAAAATTACCTAGAAACAAGGAGAGAAGGTTTCGTTCGAAATTACAAAAGCGTTAGACACAAAGAAGAACAAAAACTTATTAAAAGAAATCTAGAAAACGTACATACATCAGACATTAAACGTCCTTTTAAGTTTGCAAATGACAACAGAAACTCTAACGACAATTAACCCATCTTAAAACAAAAATCTATCCACTTCAGTGTAATGTATATATATCTTTTAAATGAAGATAAAAAACAAAATACACCTATTTTGAATTCCGAATATACTACATATACATATATAACCTATATTCCATTCGATCGTCTCAATTTTAATAAAGATGTACTTTCCATTGTTGAAAATAAAATTGTAAATATATAAAACAATAATTTCCTATGGCAGTTTATATTAATATTAATATAAACAACGTTTCTTTTGTTTAAGCAATATACATAGATACACTAAGCTATTAAAATCATATCTAAAACTTTAAATTAAAAATGTTAACAATTTACACATTTATAAAAAGGATAAAAACAAAAAGGAACTTATTTTATACTACTGAATTAATTAGAATTTAATAAAATTATTATATATTTTTGTAACGAAATTCAGGAGAATCTCGAATGCAAGGGTGGAGGAGTTACATTCCCATACTCTAAACATGTAGTAATTATAAATATAGTAAACACTTAATATGGTACTAACATAAAATTGGGTTGTGGAATAAGAGAGTGAGCGTATTTCGGGTATGCTAACGCCAACTCAACTAAATATATATATATAATATATATATATACATAAATATATATAAGTAAACAAGCTAATATGGAACGATAAAATAGTTAATCCAAATATTAGAAGCGAACTAACAAAGAATATTACAGTTAGCATTAGGATAAGTAGCAAGTAAACTAATAAGAAATGTAAAGTTAGTAAGTCTTAAGATTCTGCTTAATAAAGGCGGTTGTGCAAAAAAAGCCCGAAGTTCTTTTTTTTAGTCCTAAACTATAACTCGCGCAGGCAACGAAGAAAATCACAACGCAAGGTGAGAGTGTACCAATAAAAAAGGCCAGTCTGTACAAACTACATTAACATAAAAAGGAAATTAAGTCCTTCAAAGTCAGTGGTCAATTCTAAAAAAATTCAAGGCGGTACACCAATTAAGAATAAACCGGAAGTTTTAAATGTCAATAGATTTGCCTTACTAAGCAATGGATCAGACGACGATGCGAAGGGTACCACCACAGTCGTTAATGCCAAACCACCTCCAATATATTTGCGCGAGCGTAGCAGTAATGCTCTCGTTGCTGAATTAAGTTAAATTGTAGGTACTAACAATTTTTATACAGTGCCTTTGAAAGAGAGGAAACAAAAATTCAGTCCTACACTGAAAAAAGTTTTATGGATATAGTTAAATTTTTGTCAAATAAAAACAACAATTATTATTCGTATCAACTAAGGGCCTAGTTGTTGTAATCAAGGGTATAGAGTCCACCGTAGACTCTAGTGAAGTTAAAGAAGCATTGGAAAAATGCGGTTTTGGAATTAAAACAGTTGTAAATATATTTAATAGAAACACAGCCAATGTTTAAAATTGAATTGTTGTCGAACTCAAATCAACCTAAAAAAAAAAGAAACACATCCAATATATAATTTGAAATATTTGCTGCATCGTAGAGTAACTCTTGAAGAACCACATAAAAGAGACGGTCCGGTACAATGTACTAACTGCCAAGAATATGGGCATACCAAATCATATTGCACTCTACGCAGTGTTTGTGTGGTATGTGGTGATTTACATCCCACTTCTAAATGCACCCTTAAGAAAGAAGAATTAAATAAAAAATGCAGTAATTGCGGAGGAAATCACACTGCTAACTACAGAGGTTGCCCTGTGTATAAAGATTTGAAATCGAAGTTGTCACAGGGCATTCAAGCACGTCGTAACCAAATGTTACAAACACCCCGTAATGAAATTATAGCAACCTCAAAAAAAGTTCAAATGTTATTACTTCTAACAATAATAATATGCAAGGAAGCTATATAAATGTGGTGAAAGGCAACACTGTGCAAATGCAACTGCCGCAAAATCCTCCAAATGGAGGTATTGAAACTATGATTATAAATCTTACACAGTGTATGACACAATTTATGTCTACCATGCAAAACATGATCTAAGACTTAATAAAATCACAAAATCAAATGATGCAAAATTTATTGAGTAAAAAATGAGCTTACTAAATATCTGTATATGCAATGCTAACGGTGTTAACCAACATAAATTAGAGGTTATCAGATTTCTGTCTGAAAAGAATATAGATGTAATGCTTCTTTCAGAAACTCACCTAACAAATAAAAATAATTTTAATATACCGGGAATTAGACTATATGTTACAAATCATCCGGATGGAAAAGCGCATGGTGGCACGGCAGTGTTGATTAGAAATCGTTTATCCCTAGTCGACACCAACGGTCTGATACACTAAGTCGAGATCATGTGTTTACATACATTTGTATGGAAATACGTGTTGTATTTACGCTCATATATGTACAATATAGATACATTTTTGAAATTTCTTACCTCTCTATTTGGTTTGGGCGCTTTTAAAATGAAATACAACGCATTCCCTTTCGTTCATTTTTTATTTATTAAGAGTATATGAATCCTTTTTGAGCGATTTTTCAATTGATTTTATGATGATGGGTCCTGAGGAATACAAAATAAACATATGTAATCAATTTTCGAATGCTGTTGACAAACTGGATTTGAACATTTAGAACAGAAAAATCGAGTTTTAAGACGCAATTTATCGCTTTCTTGCAAACAAAGTCTGCAATCTCTCCTTCCTTTGAGTGTGTCAGCACCTTTTGATGTTGAAGCTACTAATCGTGATGGGATGTTGAGTAAACGACCGAAAAAGGATTCAAAAGCCAAACGACAAGATAGATGTTTAATGACATTGGGATTGTTCATACGATTTTCGATATTGGGCGTTGCCAATGTTCTCGATAAATTGTAAAGAAAAATGCGTCGTGCATCCTTTTTATCTAGATGGTCGATTTCTTTGCAAACTACGAAAGCAGCCAATCCCATCACATCCAACAAGTTGCAAAAAAAGGCAAATGTCCATCGTTTCGTTGGCCGTTTTGTAGTGTAATGGGTAACCATCTGATCCATGCATTCAACGCCGGCCTTTGTTGAATTATAAAATAAAATTGCTTCCGGTTTTTTGGCTTCACCTTCACAATCCTTTGTGTAGTGTAGGGTTGAAATGAAATTGACTGCCTTGTTCTTTTTCGGAACATAGCTACAAATCGAAACGAGATTATCGTGAAACCCGAAAAGAGTAGAAAGCAACGGACCAGACGGATTTTTTTTCAATTCTTCGGGTAAACACTTCTTATTGGCGCGAATAGTACCGACGAAAACAAGTCCAATGGTAGCCAATCGTTTGGCTCCTGTCAGTGTTGTGAAAAAGTTGTCAGCTACGGTGCGTTCGTACCGTTTCACAAGTTCGAGCAATACATTTTCTCCTTGGTTCACTTCACGTTCTTCGCCATCCTTTTTTCCCGTGTACAATATACCTTGCATTGGGAATTTTGTTTGTGAGTCACATGCCCACCAGATTTTCACACTGTATTTGGCTGGTTTTGATGGTATGAATTGCGTAAACTTTGTCTTGCCACGATACGGAAACAATTGCTCATCAATCGTTACATTTTCATGCGGCTCATAGTTTCTGGCGAGGTTTTCATTTAAAAAATTCCATATGTCGCGAATTGCGGCAGCCTTATGAGATTGTAGTCGGAATGAACGTGTGCGGCCATCATCGAAACAGATATATCGCGTCAATAACTTGAATCGTTTGAGTGGCATCTCTTCCATAACGATTTGTTTGACTGATGATAATGAATGAAATATTAGTAGTAAAAAACTGTTTGAATACCTCAATGGGAACAGAGTTTTGTTGCTTCGGTCCAGGCCTAAAGCGCATAATATTATGTGCACGAGTACGAATTGCTTCATTAGGCTCTTTTTTCCATTCTGTCCCATCTTAACCGTAGTAAGAAGTTTCAGTAGTAGCTGGAGTTTCTCGCTCTTCTGCTTCTACACCATGGATTACTTCCTCTTCGTCGCTATCTAATATTTCATTCGGTTCGATTTCGATTTTCAATATCCTATGCATCTTCAAATGGCACATAATCGACATCTCTATCATCGGCATCTCTTTCGAATGGATCCATGAATGGAATTCTTCACGCACAACATCATTATTTCCATTTTGAATGTCATTTACCAATGCTGATGTTAAGCGATCATAAAAATCTACACTGATGTTTCTAGAACGTAATCGTGTATTATACACATATTCCACTTCATCACTCATTATTATAACCAAAGCGAACAGAATAATAAATAAATAATAAAAAACAAGGTGAGAACTGGCGCGAAATATGCGTATTTTCACAGTAATATGTTGTGCGTTCAACTATCTGTCATCAACTGACTTGCATAATACAAAAGAATACAGAAAACAAATTCATTAGAGAGAGAGAAGAAGAATACTGTAGCAAAAATAAACACACAAAATCCTGGTTTTGTTTGTAAACACACTCTTCTTTTGACTGTTTCCCTCTTTTTCTCTTCTTTCGCACGAACAAGTCGAGCGCAAAGAGCTCGCTATAGACCCGAATGAACACATCTGTGTGGTAGTCAGTGAAAGTAGACGTGTTTCTAGTGGTCTAAAATATCAGCAAGAATTTGTGGTTTTTTGAAGTGGTAGCAGGCTTGTTTATGTTTGAGACTTACCGGGAGACTGGAACTGGACTTTTGATTGACTGGATGCTAATACCAAAAAATTAGATAAGTACTGTGATTTGGTTTCCATAAAATTTATTTGGCACTTACCTGCCCCTCTTTTGGTAAATTTATATACAAAAAATAAATATTAAATAGGAGTTTCCCCACGTAACATCTAATCAAAACGTGCAATCACTTCTTTTTGCCTTTTTGATTTAGTCTATCAGCTGTTTTTTATTTTGTTTCTCCTTTTCTCCTTCTTCGTTTTGCTTTGGTTACGGCATTGCCAACCATCAAAATATAAGTAAGGTTTGTTAGGGCAAAGACTGAACGTACCCACTGACAGGTGTTCCTAACTATTCTCGGGCCGAGTTATGGCCTCTGAGAACAGTTTGGGATGTACACCAGAGAATCCATTTCGGAGGAACTCAAAAATCCTGAGAACGCCTCCAAAAGGCAAACCTGAAGAGGCCACCGCTGCTGGATCAGCAAAAATATGCGAAAATCCCGACCAAGCAGGCAAAGGTGGCAAATCTGAGCAGCTTCAAAATAATGGAAATAATGAAAATCCCAGTAAATTCTGCAAACTGGGTAAAAAAATTAAAGAGCTCAAAAGCATGATATCTGGTCAGAGACATATTAACCAAGCTATGCGGGATCTGATAAGCTGTATCACAAGCATGTATGACGAGGCAGAAAAGCAAGAGCACCCGTCGAAAAGAGTTATGGTAGGAAAAGCGTCGCAGGTATCTCCTATCAAAAGTGATAAAAATGACCCAAAGAGACCTCGCGAGATATTGGGATATTTGCCACCAACAAAGAAGCCGAAAAACATTAGTCATAAAGTGCAAGCAACATATAGTGAGGTCACTGAATGCATGCACAAAGACAGTTTGGGAGACAAGCCCGCTGGCGAGAAATGGGTAGACGTCGTAAGAAAGAAAAACCGATCGAGAAGAAAATCAGATCGAAACCAGACGCTATAATCTTAACAAAAACGGAGGGAGCGTCGTATTCGGATATCTTGAAAAAAATAAAATGCGACAGAGGCCTTGAAGAACTGGGTTCAAAGAAGACCTGCTAATTGAACTAAAAAATCAAGCAGAAAAGAGAGCCGACACGTTCGAAAGCGCCCTAGAAGCAGTTATTGGTGAGATGGCCGTAATACAGCCAAAAACTCATAATATTACCATTATGTGTAAAGACTTGGATGAGATAACCACCCCTGAAGAAATCTGTGAGGCATTACAAAAGGAGTGTAGGATCCAAAACCTGGGGAAGCAAAATATAAAAAATTTGCGGAAAACTCGAAGTGGCACTCAAATAGCTCTTATATGCCTACGAGCTGAGGATGCCAAAACTTTACTCAAGTGTGGCAAAGTAAAGATTGGGTGGTCTATCTGCTGCCTCCGGGAATTTTCACCTATTACTCGTTGTTTTAGGTGCTTCTAACTAGAACATATAGCACACAAATGTTGCAGCCCCACTGATAGGTCTTCCCTTTGTACACGTTGCGGAACCTCAGGTCACGTAGCAAAGACATGCACAAATTCCCCAAGTTGTATGCTCTGTAAAGGGGAGCACTCCGTTCTAAGTACGGTCTGTCCTAAGTACGCAGATATGCTGAAGTCAACGAAAAAATGAAGATATTGCAATTAAATCTCAACCATTGCGCTGCAGCACAAGACCTTCTAAAACAGTCGGTGCTGGAAGAAAACATAGATGTCGCCTTATTAAGCGAACAATATTCTCAACGTTCGGAAAGCACTTGGAGTAAAGATATAAGTGGCAAAGCGGCAATATGGGCCTGCAAAGGTCAAGCCTTCACATCACGTTCCAAGGAGTCCCATAACGGCTTTACATGGGCGAATATAGAAGGAATATATTTTGTAAACTGCTATGCTCGTCCTAGCGCAACAATTAGCGAATTTGAAGATTTTCTCCTGGAGTTATCTCTAGAAATCAAAAGCAAATCGCCAATAATAATAGCGGGAGATTTTAACGCATGGTCTACTGCTTGGGGTAGCAGAATTACTAATCATCGTGGTCGCCTCATTCTAGAATTTTTGAGCCAAACAAACCTCACGATTTTAAACAGTGGCACACAAAATACCTTTCAAAAGGGAAATAAAGGTTCAATAATAGACTTAATGCTTGCTAACGACGTGCTTAGCAGGCATACTAAGTGGAAGGTGTCAGATATGTACACAAATAGTGACCGTATGGCTATAATTGCTGAAGTTTCGCTCTCCCAAGAAACGGAACACTGTCCGAGAAATACCTCCCGAAAACGAAGCTGGCGGCAAAAAGAATTTGATACTGACGTTTTTGAGAGTGTCTGGAGTACGGCAAATGCATCAGGCGAAAACGCAGCCCACTTAGTATCCGCTGTGCGGAAGGAACTAGTTGCAGTATGCGATGCAACTATGCGCAGGACGAGATACTATAACAATCGAAAGCCGGTATATTGGTGGAACGACGAAATTGCTAAGCTGAGGAAGCTTTGTCACTCAGCTAGACGCCGCTTACAGCGTAACCAGGGAGGTGACAACGAAATCAGCCTCAGAGGAGCATTTAAATGCCAAAAAAAGCTCCTGAAATCAGCCATTATCCGTAGTAACACATCCTGTTTCGAAAAGCTCTGTGAAGAGGCGAACGTAGACCCCTGGGGAACGGCATACAAAATCTGTATGTCGAAATTCAAAAATAAGTCTCAGCAGCCCAAGAACGCATTTTTTAGAAAAATGTTGTCGAAGTGTTATTCCCGACACATGCCTTCATTTCCTATATTAAACGAAACGAAGCTACGGAGCCACCCCTATTAGTCACAGAGGACGAACTATTGGCTATTGCGAAAAAAATCAAAAACTCCAAAGCACCAGGAATAGATTGTATACCAAATAGAGCCCTTAAAGAAGCCATAACTCTAAGGCCCGGATTATTTGTTAACATGTACAATGCGTGTATATTAGAAGAGGTATTCCCCGATCCGTGGAAGATGCAGCGTCTGGTTCTACCGCCAAAGCCAAATAAGCCACCAGAAGAACCCTCATCTTATCGACCTCTTTGCATGCTCGACACAATTGGGAAAGTGTACGAAAGCATTGTAAGAAATGTAATTAGCAATCCAAAAAGCCGGCGGATTATCAGAGAGACAATACGGCTTTATTAAAAAGAGGCCCACCATTGACGCACTAAGAGAAGTAGTTGATACTGCAAAATGTGCAATAAGTGGAAAAAGATGGAAAGGTGGTAGGAAAAAATACTGCGCACTAATAACCTTGGATGTGAAGAATGCGTTCAACTCCGCAAAGTGGGCAAATATAATAAAAGCTCTACACGATATACACGCTCCTCATTATCTGATAAATATTATAATGAGTTATTTTCAAAATAGGAGATTGCTATACGAGACGAACGAGGGCACTCAGAGCTATACATTCACCAGTGGAGTACCGCAAGGCTCGGTTTTAAGCCCGCTGCTATTGAACCTGATGTACGACGGGGTGTTAAAAATACCGCAACCAAAAATGTGAAAACAATCGCTTATGTGGATGACCTCATAGTTGTAGCTGTAGCTAAACATCTGGATGACCTCCGGATCAAATGCAATGACAGCATAAATGGTCTGCGCCGATGGTTTGCTACCATGAGTCTTGAGCTGGTTGAGCAGAAAACAGAATCCTGCTCATAAGCTCAAGGAAGATTGAGGAGAAAATATCGCTGACCATAGGAGAATGCGAGATTACTTCATAGCCGCAGTTGAAGTATCTTGGGGTAATAGTGGACTCAAGATTAAAGTTCAAAGACCACTTAGAAAAGCGACAAGTAAAGCAAATAAAATATATAATGCGTTATCTAGAATGATGGCAAATAAAGGCTGTGTGCGTTCCAGCCGACGAAGTTTACTAGCTAAGGCAATAAGCTCAGTGATCCTGTACGCGGCTCCAATATGGATACAGGCGCTAGAAACAAAATCATATGCTAGACCAATTAACACAGTGCATAGGCTTTCAGCAATACGTGTGATAAGTGCTTTCTGAACCATTTCAAATGACGCTGCTGAGGTATTAGCCAGTATGGCGCCGATTGACATCCACGGAGACGAATTCGCGCGAATATATAACTTATCAGAGACGTCTACCACAGCAAAAAGAGGAGAGAGAATAAAAAGCATTGCAATGTATCAGCAACGGTGGCTGTTTATTTAGATTTAGTATTTCTTGATAATGTTGTAATATATTCATATTTATCCGTGCGTGTAGAGAACGGATTTTGGTTTGAAACACAACCACATGTATTTGAATGTGCGTTTTAATGAGCGGGTAGATGCTTAAGGGAAGAAACTTTATTTTGCGGGTTTATTTGATTTTACTGACAACTTTTTGTATTTGCGATTTTTTCTTTTATCGTTTTATTAAGTGGATTATTTATTATTTGCCTTTTCTGTATGATCGGCAATTGTTTGCATTTTTTTTATTCTCGGC
>NW_024395977.1:22597336-22606547 GCF_016617805.1 Bactrocera tryoni
GTATATGTATGGAGTGCATTGCTTTCATACAAGAAACTATTCCACCCGAAGAAGAGTACATTACAGATTTTAGAAGAAATAGCTTATCTGATTGACCAGCGACAACAAGAGAATTTAGATTTTCACAATAAAAATCTGTCACTGGCTAAAAGTCTATTGTTTTTTTTACAGAGAGAAGAAAGAAAAGATGAATTCTTAGGAATAGCTAGCTCCCTGCTACCATTTGTAGAGCGAACAATAAAGTCACTTATTGAGGAGCTTCAAAAAATACATTAAACCGTTAATCGAATTAAAAACGTAACGTCATCGGTTGCTGTCATCGTCCAAGCCTCTGCACCACGGGAATCTGCAGAACGGGAATTATGAGTGACTTATAGAGTTTGGCTTTTGTTCATCGAGAGAGGACTTTACTTTTCAATTGCCTACTCAGTCTGAAGTAGCACCTGTTGGCAAGAGCAATCCTGCGTTGGATTTCCAGGGCGACATTGTTGGTGGTGTTAATACTGTTTCCTAAATAGACGAAATTATCTACAACTTCAAAGTTATGACTGTCAACGGTGATATCAATATCATCGGCATACGCCAGCAGCTGTACACTCTTATAGAAGATGGTACCTTCTCTATTTAGTTCTCGAATAATTAACAAACTGCATCCAGTGAGATAAAATTCAGTTTTTCAAATGTACTGACGTCAATTTTACGGAGGTCTAAAGAATAGATGTTCCATAGAAGGCTAGACAGCAAAGTTACGCCTCAGTACGAAGACGCAGGCTACTATAGAAGCCGATGGGAACATACACGTTTAAGTTTACGTTTTCATTCCAATTCTTATTCTATGCAATGTTTTTCTACTTACGAATTACATACATCCCACATTTTGAGTTCATTATAGATTGATCAAAATATATTAGGTATATAGGGGAATTATTGGCTCGATTTCACCCCAAATATTGCTGAGTATTGTGCGGAGTTTTATTATATGTCAGAATTTTACCGATATTTTCTGTTAAAAATAAGGTATGGTTTCGACTATTTTTCGACATCAGATGGCTTCAGGTGCACTATTTGTATGACACATAGTATCAAAATTTTGGCATACATATGGAAAGTAGTATGGTTTGTAGACGATTCACATTGTAACATAAAAAATGGTTCGGTTCGGTTAAAAAAAAAATAATTTTTTACATTAAATAAAAACATTTTTACAAATAATAGATGAAATGTAGATAGAAAAATTGGTGTATTTTATTTGACCAGCAAATTAAGCTATTAGCTTTGTTTGTATGGAAGACTTAGCCAACATAATTTTTGTTGGCTTGTCATAAACTATCATACATAGTTTGTATTTTGAACTAGAGGTATAGCCAGTTCATCGCTTTTTTCATTCATAACAGCTAAGTTTTTTCCAAAAAAAGTAGTTGGCAAAAGCGAGAAACCTCAATTTGACAGATGAAAATATAAACAAACCAAAATTGTAGTATTTTTGAATGGGCATTTTGTATTCTAGACCTTAAATGAACAAAATTAATTCATGTGTATAGTATATTAATATTCCGTTTACAAATTTAAAATTTCCAAATAAATTGAATGCTGATTGTTCTTGCCCGCATTGCCAACACAATTAAATTTTAAGCAAAAATATTATTTGCCACCGATTTAGCTATTAGCTTATAACACGACTATTGTTTAATTTGTTTCGCTTAGAAAATTAACAGAAGGGAACTATATAATTTTTTGATGGGGTTCACCATTCAAGAATTCACACCGCTT
This sequence comes from Bactrocera tryoni, assembly GCF_016617805.1. Lineage (NCBI taxonomy): Eukaryota > Metazoa > Arthropoda > Insecta > Diptera > Tephritidae > Bactrocera > Bactrocera tryoni. Next base: position 22,599,107 of record NW_024395977.1, read on the forward strand.
AATACTTATTTAAAGAAAACATTGTTGTATAGTATTTTGTTATAAAAGCTGTATTCTTTTAAATATTTCCCATATAATGGAAATAATGGACCCATTTTTTATTTCGGAAGTCGATTTTCATTTGTAGTGTCGAAATCAGCTTTGATATTGTAATAGATTTCCAATGCTGACAAGCAGATGGTGCTAAAGAGACGAGTTTAAGAACTGTCATTTTTGTATGGCGAAATCTTGTTAAATTTATAAAATTAGTGGAAGAAACTACTCAACCGCCGAAATCTTGTGATTAAGCGTCGGTCTGAACATTGTGCGAAATACTATATAATCGAGCAAATCTTACAAAAAGAAACCGGCGGAATTAAGAAACTATATTCCTATCCAAATGCCTACTTCAGCTTTGTCGACCCAACAACAACAACAACTACTGCCAATAAAAAGTATAACGGCGATGATGAGTCATCGCGGCGATCAGCTGAAAAGGAATCGAAGCAAAGAACGCAGTCAGCAGAAGCAGCCGAAAACAACAATCGGGCAACAACAAATGCCCTGACAGCAACCAGTCTGCAGGTGCCAGCAAGCGCGCAGGCAACGAAGAAAATCACAATTCAAGGTCAGAGTGTGCCAATAAAAAAGGCCAGTCTGTACAAACTACATTAACATAAAAAGGAAAATAAGTCCTTCGAAGTCAGCGGTCAATTCTAAAAAATTTCAAGGCGGTGCACCAATTAAGAATAAACCGGAACTTTTAAATGGCAATAGATTTGCCTTACTAAGCAATGAATCAGACGACGATGCGAAGGGTACCACCACAGTCGTTAATGCCAAATCACCTATAATATATTTGCGCGAGCGTAGCAGTAATGCTCTCGTTGCTGAATTAAGTAAAATTGTAGGTACTAACAATTTTCCTATAGTGCCTTTGAAAAAAGGCAATATAGAGGAAACAAAACTTCAGTCCTACACTGAAAAAAGTTTTATGGATATAGTTAAATTTTTGTCAAATAAAAACAACAATTATTATTCGTATCAACTGAAGAGCTCTAAGGGCTTAGTTGTTGTAATCAAGGGTATAGAGTCCGCCGTAGACTCTAGTGAAGTCAATATATTTAATAGAAACAAAGTAGCACAGCCAATGTTTAAAATTGAATTGTTGCCGAACTCAAATCAACCTAAAAAAAATGAAACACATCCAATATATAATTTGAAATATTTGCTGCATCGTAGAGTAACTGTTGAAGAACCACATAAAAGAAACGGTCCGGTACAATGTACTAACTGCCAAGAATATGGACATACCAAATCATATTGCACTCTACGCAGTGTTTGTGTGGTATGTGGTGATTTACATCCCACTTCGAAATGCACCCTTAAGAAAGAAGAATTAAATAAAAAATGCAGTAATTGCGGAGGAAATCACACTGCTAACTACAGAGGTTGCCCTGTATATAAAGATTTGAAATCGAAGTTGTCGCAGGGCATTCACGCACGTCGTAACCAAATGTTACAAACACCCCGTAATGAAATTATAGCAATCTCAAAAAAAGTTCAAATCTTATTACTTCTAACTATAATAATATGTGTAGGATAGTCCTTCCAAATAAACGCACTTGGTTCAACTTTATAATTGGCATACACTCTTATTTAAAATACATAAATTTTAAATGTTCATGTACAAACTGAATATGTGAAGTCCGTCCGTTTGACCGTCCTATATGTGTGATGACTGTTTATCGACTGTCCTCTTGTCCTGTTTGTTAAGTTGGTTGTGCCCTATCAGTGCTGCCTATTGTCATAGGTCAGTGTTACTCTTTGTAAGTGAGGTGAGTATGCGTACGTATTAACAGGTGTGTCCACTACGTGTTGTCCTGTCATCGCTTCCCACAATCGGCCATCCTGCACTTTCATTCGACCCGAATGAAGGATCAAATTTTTTCATGAATTCCGCCACGGTAGTCGTGCGTCCGGGTCCTTCGTGATCTCCAACTATCACAACTTCGTATCTGCCATGTTTCAACTGCTTAATGATCTTGTACGGTCCAAGATATTTTGGCTTCAGCTTCAGCCCAGATCCATACTGAGTACGTTTGATTGCTGCCAGTTCATTAATTTTGTACTCAACTTCAGCTTTACGACGAACATTGTAGATCTTGCGATTTTCTTCCTCTCTTTCGCTTGAAGACGGCTTTGCCCCCGCTCTGAGTCGATTTCTTCTGTTGCGAAGTTTTCTAAAAGCTCTTCCAGATTCGGCATTTCAGCCACTCGCATTTCTAATCCAGTTAAAATCTTAAACGGCGATATTTTTGTACTACGAGGTGGAGTGTTGTTTATAGTCTGTTGTACGCGTTCTACATGTTTGTACCACTCACCAGGACTTTCGTGGCATAATTTCGATATCATTGGTATCACGATTTTGTGTATTCGCTCAACCTGTCCGTTCCCCCTTGGAACACCCGTGGCAATTGTTAGATGCTGAATACCTTCTTGCACACAGTACTCTTTGAAAAGAGTTGACGTAAATGCGGAGCCTCTGTCGCTGATTATGCGCTTTGGATTTCCAAATACCGACGACTGCTTCCTAAGTCTGTCAACTACTGACTCTGCTCCCGTGTTTTTTGTTGGATAAAGCCAAACAAATTTGGAAAATGCGTCGACAACCACAAGCAAATAATTATAAGATTTCTTCGACATTTCCATAGGTCCAACGTGGTCGACGTGGTATGTACCTAAAGGACAGTCCTCCTTGTTAATTGGATTCAGACAGCCTTCCTTTTTCGCTACTTTGTTTTCGTTTACCAAACATTCGATACAGCTTTCTACTACGCGAGATGTTTTCGCTTTCAACTGTGGAATATAATATGTTTTCTCCACTATGTCTTGCGTTTTCTTACTGGAGAAGTGACCTTGTTTATGTGAAATCCTTATCACTTCCTCCTCCATGAGTGAAGGTACTACTATCAACTCTTTGATGGGGTCCTTGTGTAATATGCCGTATTTCATATAGTAATCCTCGTATTCGTCCTTTTCTAAAATCTTCCGTACAGCTCTAACCCCATTGTCCTCTTCTCGAGCTTGCTTTAACCGGTGTCGCAATGAATCTTCCTTGAGTAGACAGGAAACTCTACTCAACGCGTCTACGTGCCTCATTTTAGTGCCACTTCGATGCTCTATTTCGTAATTAAAATCCTGCAAATACATTGCCCAGCGCGAAACTCTTAAGGGTACGTCTCGTATCTTCATCGTCATGGCGTACGCATTACAATCGGTTACTATTCGGAATTTAATACCTATCAGATATACACGCCATTTCGTACGAATGGTAAAACTCCTCACACGGTTTCGTCTTCCGACTCATATACTGGACTGGATGAAAGTTCTGATCATCTCTATTCCTCTGCAATAGTACTCCTCCGAATTTCGATGCGTCTGTATGCACCTCTGTTACTGCTCGCGGATCGTATAACGTTAAAACTGGCGCATTGATTAGTGCCGCTTTTAGTTGCTGAAATGCTGTTAGTTGCTCATTACCTAGTTCATATCGTACATCTTGTTTCAACATTTCTGACAATGGTCTCGCAATTGTTGCGTAACCTTCGATGAATCGCCTAAAGTACGAGGTTAGTCCAAGGCATCGTTGCATAGCTTTTTTATCACGTGGCAGCGGGAACTGTTTGATGGCGTTCGTTTTCGCCTCGGATGGTTTTATGCAACTATTCTTGATAATATAACCCAGGAACTCTACTACCAATTGATTCGCAATCCACTAGCTGCAGCTGTCTTCAGCACAACTTCCAAGTTTTTGATGCCCTCGAATTCATCTTTGGAAGGAATTATAAGGTCATCCATGTACGCAATCACAATCCCATCTTTTATCAAACCTCTGAATGAATCTCACAAACACTGCTGGTGAATTCCAAATTCCAAATGGTACATACAAAAACTCATACTGTCCGGTACCCGTAACAAATGACGTATATTTTGTGGATTCGGCGCTTACGAGCACGTGAAAAAATCCATTTACCAAATCAAGTGTCGTATATATCTGGGCACCTTGCAAACACTCGACTACTTCATCCATCAATGGCATCGGGAAATTGTCCCTTAGTATTTTCGCATTCAATCTCCTATAATCGCAGCATATCCTCTTTTCACCGTTCTTTTTAGGTACCAGAATAATTGGTGATGCATATTCCGATGTGCTGGGTTTAATGACCCCTTCTTCCAACCATCGTCCAACTTGCTCATCGACCCAAATCTTATCTACGTTGGATACTCGCCTCGGCCTCTCGTATACCGGCTCTTCGTCTTTCATTACAATTTTTATCTCGACAGGCGACTTCACGTTCTTCGCTGGTCGATACTCGGTTATCAACTTATCTATCATCACCGCATGTGTGTGACTGAGATGCTGCAGATCGATATGTGATGCTACACTCATATCAGAAGCCAAAAAGATGTCTCCAAACTCGCCAATCAATTCATTAATCCGATTCTCATCTTGTTCCATACTGTTCCTCTTCACAGCGCATACATAGGCACTTCCGTATAATGACGTTGATGCCTCGCCACGCTTCATACTATCAGCTCCTTGGGCTCGCTTATTAGTTGTTGACTCTGCAACTAAGCGTACCTTTACGCTTACGCTGTACTTTTCCATTGTTCCACTCGACCCTCTTCCATGTTTGCGAAGTCCACTATCTTCTTCCACGTGCTTCTCTGACTCTGATTCTCCTCTGTACCTCTTGATGGCACCATCCCACACCTTGCTGTGTCCACGCAGTTCTCTGACTGCCCTCACGTATCACCATTCTCGGGTATGTCGTGCCTTCTATCGCACATCACGTGTTCCTTTGAAACACCCTTCGACACCTCACAGCGTCCACGCGGTTCATTAACCACGTCCACGTGCCCCTTGGCACCAATTTCTTCTCCACACGCCTCAGATGAAACTTCTTCGGTACAAACATTTCTGCCGGTCTTCTGCTACACTCCCTTTATCTGCTTCGACCCTTTGTTGCAAAATTTAACGTCTTCCTCAGTCACTATCAAATCTACTTGCTTCAGGATATCATTCCCTATCACGACATAATAGCTTAAATCACGCAACAAAGCATCATTCCGAATTAGACACAAATCGGAACCAGTACCAATTAACGCAAACATCGTTTGGGGCATCCTATTAGGTGCCGTAAAAATCAAATCTTTGAATAATAAATTGCTGTTCCTGCTTATATTCCTCATTGTAATCATACTCCCTTTCGCACCCCTTTCTGGCTTGTTGACTTTGACGAAAGTTTTACATTCGGATGCTTTATGTCCTTCTCTTCCGCAACTGTAGCAGGTGAATCTGCCCTGTGGACAATCTCTAGCCATGTGTGAATTTTCTCCGCATCTAAAACACTTCCTATCTCCGGGATTGAAATTCGATGTTATTCTGTTTGACGACGAAGATTTGAACGGATTTGCAAATTGGAATGGAGGCTTTCCAGCGTTGATTCGTTCGTAAATTTTGATCTGCTCCTTGAGATCATCGATAGACCTTACTTGGTATAAATTGGATTTGTTTACTTTAGAATCCGGAATACCATCGACGAAATACTCTATAAGGCTGTGGTCATCTAAGTTTATAGGTTTCCCGATTTCCATCAGACAATATAGGTATTCACGCATATCTTCGTTCTGTCGTTACGGTGTCGATACGGTGGTACCAAACTCGCTCTTCAATGCTATTTTCAACAAACTCCAACTACAAATACCAACTTGACCACGTACGAACATCTTTGCAGCTCCCTTCAGTAATTGCTTGGCATAGATATATTTCTGTAGTTCATTCCACTGTACAGCTTCCGCATTATCTTCGAAGTCTTGTAGCCATTGTTCAAAATTAGGCTGTCCTGAACCACTAAATGGAGTCATGGAATCTTCCACATCACGAAGTGTAAACATCGATCGCTCTACAATCGGTGTATTCACTCTACGTCTACTACCGGCGCCGAAGTGTTCCAGCAATCTGTCCTGCAGTACGGTTTTCCGTCCACTAGCTACTAATCCCAACCTTTCCAAGTTTTCCCTTAGTCCGTCCACAGTCAATGCTAAAATCTGTTCGCGGTTCATTGTATTATAAATAATAATATGGGAATAATGTTTGTAAAATGAAATTGAATTACACAATTTATTAAATTGAATTGAATTATAATATGAATATAAAATTATATGGCCTAACTTTATTCGCCTCAACTGTACTTGTGAATTGTTTTACAGTTGTCCTCTTTTGGTTACCGCTACTGTATTTGTTCACTTCTCTGCTACTATACCGCTACCAACGCTTTGCTGATGCCTTCTCTGCTACGAACGCCTTGTTGCTGCCTTCTCTGCTTTACACCGCTACGAATGTCTTGTTACTACCCTCTCTGCTTCTACCGCTACGGACGCCGCATGCGTCTGCGTTCCTGACGCTCGCCTTAATACTCTGTTTCTTTATATTCTTACCCTTTGCTGCTGTGTTGCATTACTTTATTGCTGCTTTCTGGATCTTACTTGTTGCTGACTTGATGGTCTCGTACAAAAAAATTTACGCTGCTTAAAATTTGCTGCTCATCCGCTACTCTGCTTCTAATCACTGCATTCACCGCTACATTCTAGGCTTTTCTCTTAGGCGTCCGTTATACGTCTGTATGTTTCTTAACAACGTTACTTTTCTTTCATATGTAAATATGTATATTTTGCAAAAGTACAGTTCTTTTCGCACGTTTTATACTTTTGATATAAAGTTAAAATTTACACATTGACGGAAACGTTTTTATTTATCTAATAACTTTACGCGCACTTCACATTTGAAATATAAAAAATGTCAATTTAAAAGTTTTTTTTTTCGCGGGGCTACCATCCCACTTCTGACACCATATTTGTAGGATAGCCCTTCCAAATAAACGCACGTTCAACTTTATAATTGGCATACACTTTTATTTAAAATACATAAATGTTAAATGTTCATTTACAAACTGAATATGTGAAGTTCGTCCGTTTGACCGTCCTATATGTGTGATAGGAATAATGGGATGCCCAACTTATTCCAGTGTGAGAGCGCCTCAAAATAAGCGTTTTTTATAACATTTTCCATTATGGCCAGATCGAACAAAATAACAATTTTTGGGCATTTATTAACCCAATACCCAACATTTGGTACGAATAAAAATTACTAAATAGTGGTTATTTATTATATGGAGAAACTATTTAAATTTTTTTAAAGAATATTATAACAACGCCGCCCCCGCCCAATTTCTTTGCCACGTCTGTATCGGCCGAGCAATCTTTTCTTTTTCTCTTTTCGAAGTTTTTTTCGAAGTTTTAATTCGCGCGCAACTAAACACTTACTAAAAAGTTGCGCGCGCTCTCTCCTTTTGCGACCGTTCAGAGATACAGACGTGGTAAGTGTTTGTCCAATTTA